>NC_058135.1:116864679-116914389 GCF_016433145.1 Gracilinanus agilis | reverse complement strand
AGAAGAAGAAGAAGAAGAAGAAGAAGAAGAAGAAGAAGAAGAAGAAGAAGAAGAAGAAGAAGAAGAAGAAGAAGAAGAAGAAGAAGAAGAAGAGGAGGAGGAGGAGGAGGATAAAGGGGAAACAAAGAATACCAGGAGAGGGGATAGAGAGGAAGAAGAAGAACAGTAACATACCTTCTGAAGCACAGTCCATCCATTACCTGCTGAATCAATCTCACAGTAGACTAAGAACTGCTTCTTAGCTTTCAATGGTTTGACAAAATAAAGTCCGCTTACTGTGGCCCCCTTGTTTGCAATGTCTTGACAATCTGTTGGAAATCATTGTCAGTGTCAGTCAATGTCAGTATTTCACAGCAGATCTTCTTGTTTCTTTCTGGGAACACATTTCAGGAAGGACAAGGACAAGCTGCAACTCATTGAGAGGAGGGCACTTAGGATGGGAAAGGAGCTGGTATTAGGCTATTTGAGGATTTGCTAAAAGAACTGGGAATGTTTAACAGCATAAGGGAAGACTTGGCGGGACAGGGCAGAATAACTGGCCTCAAGTACTTGGAATGCTCTCATTTGGAAAGTGGATTAGACTTGTTCTGCTTGACTCCAGAGGGCAGAGTTAAGAACAACAGTGGGCATTGCATATGTAAAGAAAATCCTTCTAACCATTAGAATTTTCTGAAAATGAAATGAGCTGCTTCAAAAGCTAATTGATTCCCTCTCACCAAGGGTTTGTAAGCAGGGGCTAAATGGCAAATTATTCAAGGGATCATAAAAGAGATTTTTGTCCTAGTTTAGGTTAGACTGGATGGTGTCTGGATCCCTTTCAGTCTTTAGAATGCCTTCAGCATCTTAAGGCCAGGATTCTTTTTCCTCCAAGTTGCACAGTGCTTTCATTCCCTAAAGGAAGATGTCTGTACTAGAATGCCTTTTTGAGCCAGTCAGTCAGGTGATACTTATTAAGCATCTTCTTTGTGCCAGGCTCTGAGCTAAGCATCGGGAATACAAGGAAGGAGTTCACAGGCTAGAGGAGGAAACAGCATGCCAAGAACTATGTGTGCACAAACTATACATAGGATAAACTAGGGATTGTCTCAGAGGGACAGCATGAAGATTAAGCAGGAAGATAGGCTTCTCATAGAAGGAGGGATTTAGCTGAGATTAGAAGAAAGCTAGAGAAGCCAAAGAACAAGGATCAGGAGGGAGAGCATTCCAGGTAAGGGTAACAGCCAGTGAAAACACTGAGTCAAGAGATGGCAGCATGTGTGAACAGCAAGGAGCCAGTATCACTGGATTGCAGAAGCGGTGCTAAAGATTAGCTCTCTAAAGGACAGTTAGGTGGCTCAGTGGATTGAGAACCAAGCCCAGAGATGGAAGATCTTGGCTTCAAATGTGGCCTCAGACACTTCCTAGCTGTGTGACCCTGGGCAAGTCATTGAACTCCAAATGCCTAGCCCTTACCGCTCTTCTGCCTTGGAATCAATACTTAGCATTCATTCTAAGAGAGAAGATAAGGATTTTTTTATAAAGGGCTCTCTAGATTTGCTGTCTTAGTAGCCCAAAAATCACAGATCATAGTATCCCAGTTGTTCTTGTATCCAATTCTCCAGTGAATTTGGGTCGCAGGAAAGCATTTGCCCCTTAAGTGATCTGTGGTTGGCACTCTGCCTCCCACTCCAGAAAGTTCATCCCAGAACTACTATCTCACTCACCCTTTCCAGTGGTTTCTTGTATTTGAACTGAGTCTTTACAAGGCTCCTGACACTTGGCTTCAAGCTCAGCTGCCTTTTGTTTCAGCTGAAGAATCTTTTGGTTATTTGAAACCAAGATTTCTTGCAAATACCTACAGGAAAAACCAAAACCAAAGAAAGCAAAAGAAAAGAACAAAAAATTAAGACAATTTGTTTGACCCTGATGATTGTCACTTTCTTTCATAAACGTTGCCTTGCTCTCTCCCAAGAATTACTCAAGACAAAATTGTATTTTCTCTGCTGGTAAAAATTGTAAAATGACATAGAAGAGGCTGAAGGGAAGCACCTTAATCACCATGGAGGAAAATAAAGAAGCATAACTGTTACCATTAAAGCTGGAGTACACTTTCCATCTAAATGTCTGCACCCAGATGGCAAGCAAGTGGGATGAAGGAAAGAACTCTGCTTCAGGAACAAAGATCCTTGGGGGTCCATTTTGATCTTATTCCTCATAAACAGGAATGGAACATAAGGGACAGCAACTGTGCATCAACACAGGCCATAAGCTAGGATATAGCATACCATTGTAGAAAGACTGCTGGATTTAGAGGCAGAAGACTTGAGTTCAAATCCTACATTTGCCAGTTAGTATCAGTGTGATCTTAGGAAAGTCACCAAACCACTCAGACAGAATGAAGGCATTGGATTAGATAATCACTAAGTTCCCTGACACCTCTAGATATATGGTGGTCTTTCAGGCTTGAATAATGTGAAATAATAAAATATAATATTAAAAAATAAAAATAAAATGCCAAACAATTTGATATTCGCTCACATTTCTGTCATACATTAAGGATTATAAAATCTTTTTCTCTCATAATCACTATATGAAAAAAGTAGTGTGAATGATAGTTATCTCCATTTTACAGAATAGACAACTGAGTCTTAGAGAGAGGATCTGATACCAACATTACACAATTTTGAAATGTGCCATCAAGCACTTAAACCCAAGTTTTCTGACTTCAAATCTAGCATGATTCCCATTATTCTGTGTCTCCTACTAAGAAAATTGGTCGGAAAATCAAGAACACTCAAGTAATTATTAATCATTTCTATTCATTTGCATATCCCCTGGAGTCCAACCTGAGGGGGTTCACTTCTAATCATATGGAGATCACACATACCTAGGACCTCGTTCTCACAAGAGGAAATGCTATTTTCTTATAACCCTTCCTGTAGAATAAGACTGCTTTGTTTGGGGTCATTTCCAGATATCTGCAACTGTCACTAAGGACAGATGAACCCTAAAGACTCCTGGCTTTTGTTGTACTCCCTTGCCATTGCCCCTTAGGACCAGTGGAGCTTTCTGTCCAGCCTACAGGTGAAGCTTCCTCGGTATTGTATTCTCCATTAGAATATAATTCCTTGGCAACAGAGACTATCTTGCTTTTCTCATTATGTCCCTTACAGAACAGCATATCAGAGTATAAATTTCCCTCGCATTAAAATTCTCCTCTATGATATATTTGAAGTAGTCGGGCATATTATAAGTTTTAGATCTTGAAGACAGAAAAAATAACCAATTAAATTCAATTTAACCTTTAGACAGCCAGCATATGGACTAAAGTTCTTACCTAATATTGTTTTCATGCGTGATAACCAAGGCTTCATATTTCATGATCTCATCGATCATCTTCCTTGACTTTTGAGTCACATCATTGATCACATCTGTAGAAAAGATTATATAAATACAGCAAATTAAAGGGAGGGAAGGAAAATGGGAGAATGACTACTTTCCTTTCTATTTTTCCAATTCTGTGCTTATTCTTACTTTGTGGTCTTGGATCGGGAGCCTCGCCGATTTGGATTTTCTGAATCAGCAGTTTGGATTCTGATGTCTTATTATTAATCTCCCTTAAGGTATCTTCCATGGACTGTAGATCCTTGTCTACAGAGATGTGGTATTTGTTCAAGAAATCTGCAACCCCACAAGTTGTTGGACAATAGTTACCCTGCAAGATAACCACAAAAGGTCATGATTCTAAACACCTTGCTGTCTAAAGAGTTCTGATAAAAATCCCAGAGGAGTGAATCCCAGTTACCCCCAAATAGTAATTTCCTATGCCATATATCCTGGGTTTTTTTGTCACCTAGGCCCCCTCTCTGTCAAATACAAAACAAAGAGACACAGCACTACTTACAAATCGTTCATCTAAAGTGCAGCAATTTTCTCTGGTGGCAACATACTGTGGAAGGGGAAAAAAATAGGGAAAATGGTCATATATTTTTCTTGTGATTCAATTCCAAAATTATTATTTTTATTTTATTATTAAATATTTAGTATTATATTTAAACTTTAAAAAATAAGTATTAAAAATATATTATGGTAGTAATGGCGTAGTCACACTTACTGCTTGGCATGTCGAAAAGATTAAGAGTAACGTGGAACAATACAGAGGTAACCTCTGGGGATGCCGAGACAACTGCATAGTTTCTGGAGTGCTCTGCCCTTCTGTCCCCTCTCTGCAGAGCAAACAATGTTAACACACCTCACTCCCTTCCTAGCCTTTTATATGAACTCCAGGGATGATGCTGACCATAATCTGTGAAAGCAGCCACTGAGAGAGCCAAGAGTCAATCAAGGGGCTGGCTTACCAGAACGGTGGAGAAATCTGTCCTCTCTCTCTATTTGTCCCTTTCTTGGGTCCTAGCCTAACCCTCCCACAGATTCCCAGATTTTGCCTGCAGATTCCTGCTCCTCTCCACCTTCTCCCCATACCCCCACCTCTTGGTCAAAGCCAACTTTTCTCTCTGAAGCAACAGTGTCCTGAAAGCATGGTCAGCCATTAGTTCTTGCCCTCTGGAGAAGACAAGAGACAGGAAACTACATGAGGCAACCACTTCCAGGACACAGTTGAGATAACAAACAATACGGTGTGCCCTACAATGAAATGAATCCAGGCTGAATTTAGGAGAGTGTTCAGGGTCATTACATTCTTACCTACTTTCCTAATGTTCCCTCCTCAACCTTAGGATGAACCAGTAGACATTCATGCCAGTGTAGGGGTTATGAGATGCAGTTAAGGTGTGAAGAGGAGATTTGCTGTCCCCCTGCCTGCCCCCTCCCCACTCTATATGCCAAGTTCTCAGTACTGCAGATGTGGATGATATTCAAGGTATCTTCTGGTCTTTCCAAACTTCCTACTTTTTCAACAGCAGAAAAAGTGATGGATGGTCTTAATGTACCCCTGACCTTTTACAACGAGCTACATAAAACTACATGTGTTAGAAAATCTCAGTGAAATCAGGGTCAATTCTTCCCTTTGGATTAAATCTATCAATTAAATGCCTACTGTGTGCCAAGTTCTGTACTAAGTGCAAAGTACAAAGTACAAGTACAAAAAATGAAACAATCCTTACTTGTTCCCCTATTGGGAGAGGATGAAGACTGGAGTACCACCAGTCATGGGAATATGGTTTTGAAGTCCAGAAAGTTAGGAGCAGATCATGGAAGGGAATGAAAGCTAGACAGCCTGGGCTTCGCAAAATCCAGGTTCCCAGAGGGACATATCAATGGAAGAAAGAGACAAATCTGGAAGAGGGATATTCCAGAGTGAGAAATGTTCCAGGGTGAGGAGGCGTCATGGGATCAGAGAAGTTCTAGCATTCTACGGCAAATGAGGCATGGTTTTGGGGTCCTGAAAGTCAGGAACAGAGCAGGAAGACCAGTTAGGAGACATCTGCAGTAATTTAGATGACAAGTGATCAGAGTGGGAAGTATTAGCATTAAGTTCAGCTAAAGAAAAGGATCTCTCTCACTTTTGGCTGATTTCTCCAGCCCACCAGACTTTGGTAAGAGAGCATTCCTGCTTTTGTCTAAGTCTTGACTGGGAAAACCCAGGGTCCAAAACTCTGAACAAGAATGTAGCTGTGAAGAAGAAGGAAATAGAACCCTAAAGATCCAGACATAACTAGATGTTCCCTTCTGAGAGGAAATGCAGGTTTCCAATCACTTATCAGGATAGTGGAGATCAGTGTTATAGATGCAGTAGATAAGGAATCAGCCTCAGATTTGTTTTGCTCTTGATACATGATAGTTATGTCTAACAAGTCCTTTTTACAGATAAGGAAAATGAGGCTTAAATGACTTGCCCAAGATCACACAGATAGTAAGCGACAAACCTAGTACTTTGCTCTCCCCTTTACAGACTATTGATCCTGTATTCATCTTGTATGTACATAGTTGTTTGTATGTTTGTCATTTTCCCTGCCCCCAGAATGAGTATAAGATCTCAATGTTATTGGGATCAATTCTTCCCTTTGGATCAAAGCAATCGATTAAGTGCCTACTGTATGTTAGGTACTGTACTAAGTGCAAAGGACACAAGTACAAAAAAATGAAACAATCCGTGCTTGCAGTGAGTTTCTAGAGAGAGGATGAAAAGGGACTTTACTTTCATCTTCCTTTTCTTTTGTCAGCACTGTGCCCAGTGATAGCAAGCAATTAATAACTGTTTGTTGATTGACCAACAGAAAGCCAGCAGTTAAGTAGTTAAGACCCATCTCTCTAGAATGGCTTCTAGTTTAAGCTAAAGGAGGGATTGTATCTATCTGAGAACAAACCTAGCTATGTTCAAAAGGAGCTTATCATCAGAAATTTGACCAAGAATTTTGGGAGCTATAGCAACTCCCATCTATTTTTTTCACACCCATCTCTCTGTCTCTTTTTAAATTCAAAGATATTTTATTTTCTCATTTACATGTAATAATTTTCAAAATACATTTTCCAAAATTATAAGATCCAAGCCTTTTCCCTCCCTTTCTTCCCTCCATGTCACCCCAACCCCCTCCCCCAAGATAGTAAACAAATTGATCTGGGTCACACATGTATTATCATGCAAAACACAATTCCATATTGGTAGATGTTCACACCCATTTCTAAGGCATATGGGGGTATAGTGTCCATTAATGGAATGTGTCTACACCAGTGGAATCACAGATCTGTGAAGTATTGAAGTGTATTACAGCATATAACAATATAATTGTAAATATTCTTATTTCTCTTGTTCTATATTTCATTTTTGCATGACCATGAATTTAATAAACATTGACAAATGTATTAGTGGGAGAAATACAATGGAAGAGGCATCAAGTCCGTAACTTGCATTATGAATTCTCCTGGAAGCTTATTAAATACTTCTTTACAAATCATTGCAGAAGCGCTCTTTGTGGTAGCAAAAAACTGGAAAATGAAGGTATGCCCTTCATTTGGGGAATGGCTGAACAAATTGTGGTATCTGTTGGTGATGGAATACTATTGTGGTCAAAGGAATAATGAACTGGAGGAATTCCATGTGAACTGGAATGACCTCCAAGACTTGATGCAGAGTGAAAGGAGCAGAATCAGGATAACATTATACACAGAGACTGATACACTGTGGTGCAATTGAATAAAATGGACTTCTCTACTAGCAGCAATGCAATAATCCAGTACAATTCTGAGGGATTTATGGGAAAGAATGCTATCTACATCCAGAGAAAGAACTGTGGGAGTAGAAACACAGAAGAAAACCAACTGCTTGATCACATGGGTCGATGGGGACATGATTGGATATGTAGACTCTAAGCAATCACCCTAATGCAAATATTAATAATATGGAAATAGGTCTCAATCAATGACATGTAAAACCCATGGAATTACTCATTTTCAGTGGGGGGTGGAGGAGAGGGAAAAAACATGAATCATGGAACCATGGAAAAATATTCTAAATAAATTAATTAAATAAAAATTTTCAATTCAAGAAAATAAAACACCAAATCATTGCAGAAGCATGTTGTAAAGGGGGAAAAAACTATGCTGGGAGTCAGGATACCTAAGGTTCTAGCCCTAGTTCTGATTTTTCTTAACTGCTTTTTGGTTTGAGCAAGTCATTTCTGACTGGAGCCTTAATTTCTCCCCTACAAAAGGAGAGAGCCAGATTAGAGGAGCACTAAAGTTTGCTTAAGTTTTACAATTCCAAATGGGGCATGCTAGATAGGCAATCTGCTAGGCTAGAAGATCCTTAAGGGCTAGTTATATCTTATTAGTTTTTATATTTCCTACAAGATCAAGTGCAATGTACATAAGCATATAGAACATACTTAAGACACTATCAGTGAATAAATTGTTTCCTTTAAATTCCAGATGATTTCTTTTCCAATAGTCTAAATGCAAAATGAATGACATGAGGCAATTTAGTAGAACGATGAGTGGGGTTTGATTTGAAGTCAGGAATCCCACCTTTGAAGTCAAATTTGAAGTCAAATCCCACCTCAGGTACTTACTGGCCATATTTCCCTGGGCAAATCACTTCACCTCTAAGTGCCTTAGTCTTCTCCTGTGTGAAATGGGAATAATAATAGCATCTACCTCACAAGGATGTTGTGAGGAAAAATTTAATTAAGAGATATTTGATGGTTATTATTTTTAATATTTAGTTAAATACAAAATGTTTTATTTAGTTAAAGTAATACTTGTAAAGCAGAGATCCTCTAGAATCTAGAGCTAAAAGGGAAATTGGAGTTCATCTAGTTCAACTCCTTCATACTTCAATTAATTTACCCTTTGGTGATTCCTTTTTATAGGAGGAAAAATGAAAGTACTTAACAGAGGTGAATTGATTTGTTCAGTCATATATCAAGTCCAAGTCCATGGCAGAGATGTATCAGAATTCAGGATGACACTTTAGTCTTTTGTTTATCCCACCAAGTTATCCTACTATTTCCCTGGAAAGAGTGCAATTCCATAAAAAAAATTACATTACTTTAGTCCACTAATATATAATTGTTTGTGGACACACTTAAATGTCCTTGTGAACAAATAATATAAAAAAAATTTTTAGGACAAGTGTTCTGCCACTTATAATCTCAGAAAAATGTCCTCATCCCTGAGATATGAAGTGATTTTCTCAAGGTCATAGAGCAGTAGTTATGTGTCAGAGGTCTTACCCCAAGTTATTGTGGCTCCACAGATCTCTCCCCTATGTCATTTCCCATGAAATCTTAGCTTTTATCCCTAAGATCATAAACTTGGAACTAAAAGAGACCATAAACATATGGCCCCATCCTTTCATTTTAGTAATTATAATAAAAATTACTCATCCCAAGTTATATAGGTAGGAAGTTGCAGAGGCAGGATTCCAATTCAGATCCCTGGACATCATCCAGGGTGCCCTTTTTTTTTAAACCCTTAACTTCTGTGTATTGGCTCCTAGGTGGAAGAGTGGTAAGGGTAGGCAATGGGGGTCAAGTGACTTGCCCAGGGTCACACAGCTGGGAAGTGTCTGAGGCCAGATTTGAACCTAGGACCTCCCATCTCTAGGCCTGGCTCTCAATCCACTGAGCTACCCAGCTGCCCCAGGGTGCCCTTTTTAATAAACTACATTTCCTCCAGTTATTGCTAAGTATACAGAAACATAGTAATATAGAGACAGAAGGAACTTCCTGAAGTTACCTTGTCAACCTTTCTCTCTCCCCATCAACAATAGATATTTCTCTTAGCAAAGTTCTAAGAAAGATCTTATATTTTTCATCTGACCTTTACCCTTTTGTCATGGCAATTCTAACTGAGTCAATTCTTTATCCCCTTCACTTAATGATATTTTGCTGAGTGCATGTAAATTAGCTATTTGTGTGGCGATTTACAATGGGGTAGGTATAATTAATGAAATTAATTAATTAATGAAATACTATAAGCAAGATGATTTTTTAAATCAGGGTCACCCTTCTCACAAGGTTTTTCTGGACAAAATTGAATAGATCGATATTGATTTAATACAAAGAAGATGAATTCAGGACAGAAGGTTATTATCTGCCATTTTTTTATTTGTGTTTTGACTTGAAAACAACATAGTTTTCATTACACGTTTTCCACTGCCAAACTATATTGTAATTCCTGAGCATGATCAGTTTTTGCCACACCTCAAGCACTAAACAAACCATCAATTGAAAGGGAAGGCTCAAGGAGGATCAGAGGCAGCTTTATCTCCTCTCCTTGCTAAAGGAGTGGCATGATTCACTAACATCTTCCTGGGCCCAAAAGGGCAGCTTGAGTCTTTTAATTGAATGCCCACATGAGAGGGGTTACTTAGTATACAAAAGATAATGTTTAAGTTGGCAAAGGGAGAAAATGTGTTTTAATTACTGCCTGATTCCAGAGTGAGAGTTTTTAAATGCTAGTCTAGATTACTAAGAGAGGTGATGAATGTTTAGAAGTAAGAGGGTTCCTCAGACCTTGCTGTATGAATCTGGGCAAGTCACTTAACCCCCATTGCCTAGCCCTTTTCTGCCTTGAAACCAATATTTAGTGTCAATTTGAAGCCAGAAGGTAAGGATTTGGTTTGGTTTAGTTTTTAAGTAAGAGACTTGTCCACTTCTGTAGGCTAATAAAGTTGTATTTTTAACTATAGTCAGAATGGGTGTGATAATCTTTTTAAAAAATTTTTTTAAACTCTTACCTTCCATCTGGGAATCAATACTGTGTATTGGTTCCAAGACAGAAGAGTGGAAAGGGCTAGGCAATGGGGGTCAAGTGACTTGCCCAGGGTCACACAGCTAGGAAGTGTCTGAGACCAGATTTGAACCTAGAACCTCCCATCTCTAGGCCTGGTTCCCAATTCACTGAGCCAGCCAGCTGCCCCTTTTCCTTTTTTTTTTAATTAAGAAAATTTTTTCATGTTTACATGATTCATATTCTTTCCCTCCTCTTCTCCCATCCTCCTCCCATAGCCAACATGCAATTCCACTGGGTTTTACATGTGTCATTGATCAAGACCTATTTCTTTATTATTAATATTTGCATTATATCCCCATTGACCCATGTGATCAAGCAGTTGCTTTCCTTCTGCATTTCTGCTCCCACAGTTCTTCCTTTGGATATGAATAGCATTCTTTCTCACAAGTTCCTCAGAATTGTCCTGGATCCTTGCATTGCTGCTAGTACAGAAGTCCATTACATTCAATTGTGCCACAGTGCATCAGTCTCTGTGTACAATGTTCTCCTGGTTCTGCTCCTTTCACTCTGCATCAATTCCTGGAGGTCTTTCCAGTTCACATGGAATTCCTCCAGTTTATTATTCCTTTCAGCACAATAGTATTCCATCACCAGGAGATACCACAACTTGTTCAGCCATTCCCCATTTGAAGTGCATCCCCTCATTTTCCGATTTTTTGCCACCACAAAAAGTGCAGCTATCAATATTTCTGTTTAAGTCTTTTTCCTTATTGTCTCTTTGGGGTATAAACCTAGCAGAGGTATGGCTGAATCAAAGGGTAAGCAGTCTTTTAACACCTTTTGGGCATAGTTGTGATAATTTTTTGAGATATCTTCTAACCTAGTGTTGCAATGACTTGCAAATAAACATAGCTTCTGCATCTGGTTTTCAGATGGAAGGTGTCCATATAACAAAAACTGATCTATAGCTACCATGTTTCTAGGGCTGAGCACATAGATGGTGATCACCAAATACTAAATTGGATTGGATTGGAATGTAAAGGATTTTCTCACCAGTGTAAAGTGAGGCACATTGACAAGGCAGTCCAAGGAGGATTACTCTGATGACATATCTATTTCAATAAGAAATGAAGGGATCCAAATTCTTCTAGACCAGGAACTCCAAGACTAGATTTTCCTAAGAGAAAAAAATATATGATGTGTAGAATCATCTTAAATGTTGTATGATCAGGTAAGTAGACTCCCAAATCATTGGCTTGGGTGGTCTATAAATAAAAACTAAAGGAAAGTAGAAATGAAAATGATTGGCGTAACATCTACTTTCTGTTTCATTATGATAATCAAGGAAGATGTACAAAAAAAAAAAAAAGGAACCCAATAATGACAACAAACAAATGAAAATAAAAACATGGGAGCCAAAGTGCCAAAATGTGTCCCTAGAGTTTGCCAATCAAAATACAAGAAAACTCAAATAAGGAGGAGAGATGAAGTTACTGGCTCCCAGTCAACCAAATTAAGCCTTGTGTTCTCCCAGATGATCTGGCCTCTACCCTGGCCAGGAGGTCATGAAAATGAGATCCTGGGAAGCAACCTTTCAAAAATTTGTCTAGTGGTTGGAGAAAGAATTACAACATGAATCCACAGGGCACAGACCCAGAAGCCAGGAGCAAATAGCCTAGTTGGCCTATGGTAAAACACTTTGTAGCTGAGTATCCAAGTATCCTTAAGCCAAGGAGATACTGTGTTAAGCTGTATATGTGCAATATGCATGTGGCTCTATAGCATATGCACTCTAGATAGCCTGCCTAAGGAGATGATCTCCAGATGTTACACAATAAGTATTGAGAAGAACCAAGGGACCAGACTACTGTCCCACAAATACAATCTAAAACAAAGAGTACTCTTTGCAAGATAGTGGCAGAATTTGGCAATGACACCTTAAGAAAGCATCTGGTTAGTGACCCTTAGTAGTTGGACCACATGAGCATTTGCCTTCCCTAGTGGGGAAGTGGTATTAAGGAGACTACAACGAAATTAAAGATTAACCAAACAATACATTTTATCTAGCTTTAGGAATGCCCTTGCTTCATCTCTCTCTGTTCATCCTATAACATGGGATAACCAACATTTTTTTGAGGAGAAAGAATTTGGTTTCCATTTTGAATTTGTGGCTAGTTTTAGTTTGAAATATAATTTGTATGGAAATTATAAGTCTTCCTTTCCATGTTAAATGCACAAAGAAAAACATATACCCCTTTACTGACCTACTATCAACATTTTAGAGAACCTTAGTTAAATGAGGAGGTTTTATTTTTCACCCTGCTATCCAAATACTGATTGCAATGTATGCTTTACCTTGAGTGCCAGAGCAGTGAACTCTATTGGATAAACAAAGATAGGGCTTACAGAGGTAGATAAGTAATGAGTCCAAATATTTATTGAATGTTTTGCAAGTGAGCAAGATCAGAGTCTAAACTAAACATTTGGCTGTTGCTAGTCTTGCTCTGGGTTACTGTGGAACATATCAACAGTACTAACAAAAATGAACGTTTTGGGGAGAAGATAAAGGAGGCTTAAAATTTGAACAATGCATTGTACCTTTTAAAATAAGGTTTTTTAAAAAAACTTTTAAAAACAAAGGGGAAAGTCAGTTTAACCAATTTGTTCTAGTCTCAGAAATAGACATTTTTGCTTATTTAATGGTTTGCACTGTGGATGTTTAGATCAATCTATTTTGCATCGTTGTTCCAGGGATCAATACAATGAGTACAATGTCATCTATTAATAGAAGAATTTTAAGTTCCTTACCAAGAATAATATGTTAAAATGAAGATCTAACATACCTTACTTCATTTGGTCCTTACAACAACCTTGCAAGGTAGAGTAGAGGCATTATTATTCCCATTTCACAGACAAGGAAACTAGAATCACAGAAGGGGTAAGTGATTTGCCAAGATGCTAAGGGCAACAATGGCATAGTACACATTTATTTACAAAACACTGTGGAAGATGATGAGGGAAGAGGAAACAGTTATAAAAGACGTCAGGGGGATTATTGAGATGAACAGAATATGAATAATATCACTTTATAATATCTCACCACTACATGGCCAGAAAGTTAGTTGAGGAGAAAAAAAAAGCCTGCAGAGATTCAGCCCAGGCCTGGCTCTATTCACTGAGCCACTTAAGTGCCCCCAACTACTTTTTTTTAATCTCTGTTGATTCTTTATAAGAAGGGCCTCTTCATATATTTGTGATATTCTAGAATTGTGTAAAGTTCTAAACTTGGAATCAGAAAACCTGGATTCAATTCCTGATTATCTGATTTATTAAGCATATAACATTGGATATGTTCCATAACCTCTTGGTTTCAGTTTTCTCACCCAGAAAATGAAAATAAAACTACTTTGTACTACTACTTTACAAGTTTCTTGAGAAAAAGTATTGTGCAAAACTCTGGAAAAATGTGCCCCATATTAAGAACAGTATAGATATAAAGAGAGTAATGAAATAGCTTTGTATATTAAGTAGACTCAAATGAGGAACTTTAAAGGAGAAGTAACAGCCCATGGTATTTTTTTTTTTGGTTTTTTTTTTAAACCCTTGTACTTCGGTGTATTGGCTCATAGGTGGAAGATTGGTAAGGGTGGGCAATGGGGGTCAAGTGACTTGCCCAGGGTCACACAGCTGGGAAGTGTCTGAGGCCGGGTTTGAACCTAGGACCTCCTGTCTCTAGGCCTGACTCTCACTCCACTGAGCTACCCAGCTGCCCCCCAGCCCATGGTATTTTGATGAGGTTTAATGGAAGGAAAAGGAGAAGAGACAGTGTCATTTGGAATGTATGATACAACTATATAAAAGGAAGCATTAGGTGAAGAATGGAGAGAAATGTCAAATATTAGAACAAGAATATGATAATGTGAGGATGGGGCACTTTAAATATCTGTATATCTGGTAGACATTTGTCTCTACCAAAAGCAGAGCACTTTACACTTTTGTGATTTGTCTTAATGACATATTCCCTTAAAATGTGGAAAATTTGATGAGTCACTTTAAATCTGGACCCAATTATACCTAACAAGAAAGTGTAAAAGATGAGAAAATTGGAGGTAATTTTTCATTAGTTAGATTTCAAGATGGCAGATTGGAAAAGGCTCAGAGAAAAGATAGTTAGGAATCAATAACCTATTCTTTCATAGAGGATAGAGGATGATGATCTAAGTGGACATGGGACATTAGTTCATGGATAAGCTAGAACATGTTCAGAAAAGGATAACTGAAATGATGACAGTATTGGATACAATACAAAGATTGGCTTAAGAAATTTTATATCTTATATAGAAAAGAAGATTTGGAGGATGGGGGATGGAAAAGGGACATGATAGCAGAAGTCAAGTATTTGAAAAGCCAAAAAATATAAACTACTAGAATCATCTTCTTAGTTTTAAAGGGCTGAAGAAGGAAGGAAGGAAGGGAGGGAGGAACGGAGGGAGGGAGGAAGGAAGGAAGATGTTTTTTCAGGTGACTTTTTTCCATATATAACTTGTTGATCATCTGACTGAGAATTATAGAATCAAAAGTGCTGTTATTGATTAAAAGGCAGCATTCAATTTTTTTTAGAAAAATGTTTCCATGGTTAAATGATTCATGTCCTTACTCTCTCCTCCCAACCCCCACCCCACCCCATAGCCAACTCGCATTTCCACTGGTTTCTTCATGTGTCATCGATCAAGACCTATTTCTATATTATTGATAATTGCACTAAGGTGGTCATTTAGAGTTTACATCCCAAATCACGTCCGCATCAACCCATGTGTTCAAGTAATTGTTTTTCTTCTATGTTTCTACTCCCACAGTTCTTCCTCTGAATGTGGGTAGTGTTTTCCATAAGTCCCTCAGAATTGTCCTGGATCCTTGCATTGCTGCAAGTAGAGAAGTACATTATGTTCGATTGTGCCACAGTATCAGTCTCTGTGTACAATGTTCTCCTGGTTCTGCTCCTTTCACTCCGCATCAATTCCTGGAGGTCGCTCCAGTTCATATGGAATTCCTCCAGTTTATTATTCCTTTGAGCACAATAGTATTCCATCACCAACATATACCACAGTTTGTCCAGTCATTCCCCAATTGAAGGGCTAATGCTTTTGTTACTGAAAATGCACAGACTTTTTTGTTTTTTTAACCCTATCTTCAATTTTAGAATCAATAATAAGCATCAGACAGCTAGGAAGTGTCTGGGGTCATATTTGAACTCAGGACTTCCCAGATCTAGGCCTGGCTCTCTATCCTCTGAGCTATCTGGCTGCTCCCCAGGCTTGGTTTGTTTTTTTAAGTTGTTACAAACCAAGAAAACATATGTTCATCATTTCCCTCAATTGATGATTTGAAAAAAAAAACACTTTGGTATCTGTTTTTTTGTGTGGATTCAGTGCTGTCAAAAACCATGACATGGTGACCCATAGATTGGCCTAGAACTGTGTGTTTACATGTATAGGAGTCACTCAATAAACATGTACTGGTTAGGTAATCAAACATTAGACAACATTTCAGGAACGTTGAACTAGATTGGAAAGGAGAGGAAACTAAAAGAACAGGTATGGACTCTGGCTTTGGAGTCACTATGACCCATGCTGGTGATCTGTGTGAAAGGTAAATAAGTGAACTAATTTAGATCAGTTGAATATCAACAGCAGTGGGGAGCAAGTAGAGGTTTCTGCTAGTTTAGACAAGAGATAAGTAAGATCCAAATCAAAGAGATAGGAAAAGGAGATGGAAAGGAAAATCAGGATGCAAAAGAAAGTATAAAAGCAGAATGGAGGGAAGCCACGATGTCAAGGAGATTCTGTTCTGCTGCTAGAAGTCACTTTACTCCAAAATGAAGAAATGAGTTTTAATTATTTCTATGCCAGAGTGCAGATCCACTTGTCTTGTGGTTGTCTATTCATGTGGTATGATATATGTGAGCAAATAACCTATAGATATTGGGTTTTTTTTAAACCCTTACTTTCTGTCTTAGAATCAATACTCAGTATCGATACCAACGCAGAAGTGTGGTAAGGGCTCAGCAATGGGGATCAAGTGACTTGCCCAGAGTCACATGGTTAGGAAGTGTCTGAGAACAGATTCGAACCCAGGACTTCCCAAATCCAGGCCTGACTCTCTATCCACTAAATCACTAACTTCCCCCAGATATTATTAATGTTCATTCATTCAGTTGTGCCTGACTCTTCGTGAACCCATGGACCAGAGTCCCTACAGATATATTACAATATAAATGGATATTTTTTCATAGGGGAATGGAGACATGAGTACAAAAAATGATAATATAAAGTAAAAATGACAAGACACATCAGAAGATTAGAACTAAATATGAAAAGGGATAGTATTTTGTGTAAAACTCTCTTTGATCCCTTACATTCTTAGAGCTCTCTCCTTCAGTTTTTCTATGGCACACTTGTTTGTGAATGCTGGCCAGTTAGTCAATGAGCATTTATTAAAAGTACTTACTATGTGTTAGAGGCTGACTTAAGTGCTGAGAATATAAAAAAGGCAAATATATGGTGTTTCACCCTCAAGAAACTCACCCTCAACTAAGGAAGAAAACATGCAAATATGCAAGATATATGGAAAGTAGATGGAAGGAAATCTCAAAGGGAGGTCACTAGCAAGGGAGGAAGCATTCAGGGAAAGACAGGAGAATAGGAAGGATCTTTATAGAATATACGTTTTGATCTGAGTCTTGAAGAAAGCCAAGGAAGCCAGTCATTGGTGGAGGCAAGGGGATTATAGAGAACATGGAGGACAGCTAGTGAGTAGGCATAGTTGGGAAATAGAGTGCCGTGTGTAAAGATCAGCAAGAAAGCCAATGGATCATAGAGTATGTGGGAGAGAATCAAGTTTAAAAAGATCAGAAAGGCAGAAAGCAACCAAATTGTACCAAGCATTAAATGTTGTGTGTGAATATTTAATCCTAGAGGTAAATAGGAGATACTAAAATATATTGGTTGGGAAAGGGAGTGGAGCTTTTAGACTGCACTTTGGAAAAGTCACTTTTGCAGCTGATTAAAGAATGAATTGGAATGGGAAGAGACTTGAAACAGGGGACCAAATTGTGATAATTCAGCTGTGAAGTGCTAAGAGCCTGCATGTATCTGCAGTGAGGAGAGAGGAGAGATGTAGAAGAAATATGAAGTCAGAAATAACAAGACTTAGCATATGATTTCATATCTATATATACATATATATGTATCTTGTTAAACAAGATTCAGTACCAGATTTTATATGTGTATATATGTATATAAACACACAAACACACAGGCTTGCAACTTTGGTGTCATCTTTGACTTCTTACTTGCACTAGACATCTTGAGAATAATAACAGATAAGTTTGGAGGAGAAAAGAGCTTGGTGGGGAAGATAATGGGTTCTCTTTGGGACAAATTAAGTTTGAGGCATGCTATGAAGTCACTAAGTAAGAATGTTTTTTGGACTTTATTTTTTAAAAGGACAAATGGCATCATGAGAGTGATGTCTTCACTTGAGTGTGAATTGGATTTAAGTGACTGAGAGTTGCACAAAGTCATCAACCTCACTCTCTATTCCAGAGCCATCAAAGACCAGTGGCGAGACAAATGTCAAGACAGTTGGTGATAGCCCAAGATACAGTGGATGATCTTGGAATCTTTGATGTCTGACCAAGCTCTAAGTGCTCCACAGCACCTGCTTCTACCTCCTTCATGGCCAAATTCTTTTCTGAGGAAATCTTCACATGTTTGGGGTAGACATCTTCCTGATTCACCAGTGCTTTTGAGCCCTGTAGGTTACCCTCAACCTGGTTTAGCCCATCTGCTTGAATGGTTTTACCAGGATATGGCCACCACACATACTACAACTTCTTGGAGCCACAAATGAGAGTTGGGTGAAGATGGACGAGCATCCCTGGAAAGGGCTCTGCAAACCCTCATACCAGAGGTGCCAGCCCTCCCTGGAAACCCCATATCCCCCTAAGTGAGAACGTATAAAGAAGAAAAAGAATAGGACCCAGAACAGAGTCTCAGGGTATATTGATTTTTAATAAGAATAATATGGATAACAATCCAACAAAGGACACTAAAAAGGAATCATTAGATGGGGAGGAAGCAAACTAAGGTAGGCCAGCACCACAAGAACACAGATAAGAGTACAACGTGGATCTATGACACTAGGATTATTAATATCAAATGAAACATAAAACAAAAGGACATATGGTTACCAAAATGTTTGTCATAGTCAGGGAGGATATGCTCCACATAGGGTCCAAATGGAAAAGGGATCCCTTAGAGATGATGAGGTTCCCCAGATGTTTCTATTTGCATATCACATAATCCTAATTCTATAAATACCTGTAATACTGCAGAATTTCCTAAATAAGATCTATTATCATTCAAAAGAGTCCAGCCTGTATGCAAAGCAATAACCAAGTGGATGAAAAATGACTGTTATTCAAATTGCGATATGAAGTTAGATGGCCTGTCCATAGAAGTGGTCCTTCGGTACCATATATCTTGGACAGTGATTGCAAATGAATGATGAATTCATCATCAATTTAACTAGGAGGAGGATGAAGCGGTAAATGAAAAATTTCAGTGCTGCGTTTTTCTCTGAACAAATGACCCTATTAGTCTTTTATTTCAAGTGAACGGGGATTATGTCATATCCACTCTTCTCTTTTTCCTTAGTGTCTACACAATGTTTCAAGCACCGAATACTTAAAAGTGTATATTGAATAAACGAGTTTCGAATTCAACAGTCTGAATCTATGTTGATGAAATAGGTTTTTCTCCATTTGGGGGGTGCACAGCACTATTTCGCAATGATACACTCACTGAACCCAAAGACCAAGAAAGCCCATTTTGGCATATTGTAAATAACCTAACAAGGCACCGCGCAGAAGAAGCTGGAATATTTTAATTCCTTCATAGTGATGCTGTTAACTGGATACGAAAATAGGGAAGGTGCATTTCTGTCCTAACGGATCACAACCGCTTCCTTGTTCTTTCAGAAGAGCTGCTATTATTATTGCATCCTTCCTGCTATGGGACTATACCTATTCAGAGCTGTGAGTGATGGACGTAGATAAGTTAATTCATAGATAAGTTAGAACACGTTCAGAAAAGGACAACTGAAATGATGACAGTATTGAATACAATAGTAACTGGGAGGAATAGTAATAGCTAATATTTGAAGCTTCTCACCTCTTAAACTGCTAACATATAGGATACCAACTATGAGATGATGCTAATGAAGAAGATTCATTTCATAGAATGAAGCTGGTAGTGTAGACATTATGATCCCTGTTCTACAGGTAAGAAAATGGCCCCAGAAAGGGTTAGTGACTTCTCAGAGTCTAGCCAGAGCAGGACTCAGGATTTGAACACAGTCTTCCGTCTCAAATAGAGAGTGTAGTCTCTTAAAATATATGGTACACAGTGCCACCTTGTGTTTCTTTTCTATAATAATATGCTCCTTCCTTTCTAATACCATTGGAAACGGGCTTCATAATTATTAAGCCTGCAAAGTTTGACATAGATTCAGAGCTAAAAATATTTAATAATCCTTTGTATGTGTGTTGCTGCTGCTGAAAAAAATGTCGGTTGACATTACTTTCCAAACTTTTATAAACTATAGCACAGAAATTAAGAATCTCACTATTCTCTTTTGGATGTACGTCAAATTGATAGATCAACAAGGAAGGAAATAAACATTTAATAAGTACCTACTTTATCCCAGGTACTTTGCTAAGTTCCTTACAAATATTACTTCATTGGATCTTCATAATAACTCTGGGAGTTAAAAGTTATTATCCCCATTTTGCAGTTGTGGAAACTGAGGCAAATAGAGGTGAATGTACCCAGGGGGTCACACAGCTAACAATTGTCTGAGGGACCACGTTTGAAATTAATATCTTCCTGACTACAAGTCCAGTGCTCTACACTGTATCACCTCCTCATGTTAGAATTACCATTAAGACAATTAATTCCCTGGGTTCCACCAAATTCACTAGGGAATATCCTTCCTCTACTATTAAAGGGAAGTTTTACAAACAAAGAATCTAGGAAACTGAAGGTGAAACTTTATTATTCTTTAGAATTTCAGCAGACACAACAATATCTATATTCTTATTTGTACCTTTGACTACTTTGAAATTAACGAGCAGTTAATGAAATGTTAATACTTTTTTCAATTACCTTTTGTAATAAACTATAATGTAGCTTGATGAGGAGAAAGCCTCTGAAAACTGTGTGAGCAGGGTAGTCTAATAAAACTTTTGATGAGTGGGTAAATTATTTGGTGTTCATGACCAAGTTGTATCGAATTTTTGAAGCTACATTTTTGTGTCACATGTTATCATTTATATTTGGTACATACACCTTATAAAGTAAATAAAAAATTATTTTTGTAGGGCTTAGAAAAACATCATTTATTAAGAGGAAGATATTAATCCGCTCCTAGGAATGTACACATAAGGAGCAAGAGAGCACATTAGTTTATAAGTTATACTATGATAGATGACAAATTTAATTACTAAAAATCCACAAAACATTTAATCGTCATGCAACAATCATACAAATGCAAAGCCCTACAGTTACTTCCAAAATCAACTATATGAGTAGAGGTTTGGGAAGGCACAGGACTGGAACAGAGCTTAAAATGTATGGGGATTGTGTTTTGACCATAAGTTCAATAGGGAACAACAGTTCATGTGATCTTGGACTACATTAAGAGACACAGTGTGTACAGAATAAGACAATGCAGGATCTCTGTGCTCTCTCTCCTTATCAAAAAAAGTTTTGACTCAGACCAGTGTACCACCATTTAGAAAGGACCTTGCAAATTGAAATGTACCCAAAGGGTAATCAGGATAGAAAGGGAATTTGTTGCCATGCCCTACCAGTATCAGATGAAGGAGATGGGCATGTTTATTTTAATATATATATATATATATATNCAAATAGTTTACATTCTCTTAAGAGAACATACAATAATATAAAGCATTTCTCTTTTCAGCGGAGAGAATACTGATAAGGGATGAGTGAAGTAGGCAAGTCTTCTCTCTAAGCCATAACCTGCCTTGTGCTTTGAACAAGACTAGGGATTCGAAGAACCACAAGTGTCCATAGCAAGGATTCCAGACACTTGTGAAAAGGTACGAAGGCATGAGATGGAATTGTATGTTTGAGAAAAAGCTAGAAAGCTAACTGACTGGAATGCAGAAAGAGTACATGAAGGAAAGTAATAAGAAATGCCTGGAAAGATGGGTGGGAGCCAGATGGTGGAGGAATTGAAATGCTAGACTGAGGATTTTGTATTTTACCCTAAAAGTAATAGTAATTATTGACTGTTTGGCCTTGGTCAAGTAATTTAAGCTCTCCAAGTGTTAGTTTTTGCATCTTTAAAATTGATATAATAATACTAATATTACTGTAGCCATACTCTGGATTCACTTTCCTAGAAGGAGGACATTTATTATTATTATTTTTTTACCCTTAACTTCTATGTATTGGCTCCTAGGTGGAAGAGTGGTAAGGGTGGGCAATGGGGGTCAAGTGACTTGCCCAGGGTCACACAGCTGGGAAGTGTCTGAGGCCGGGTTTGAACCTAGAACCTCCCATCTCTAGGCCTGACTCTCAATCCACTGAGCTACCCAGCTGCCCCTGAGATGGGCATGTTTAATCTAGAAGAGTGGGGGCATAATCACTGTCTTCAAGGACTTGAATATCTGTCATGTGGAATCAAAGACTCACAGACTCTCTGATATAGAAGGAATCTTGGAGACTATTTAGTGAAAGTTGTACTTGAACAATAATTTCCTTTATAAACAACCCAGTCCTGGCAAATGGTTATCCTATTTTTACTTTAAGATATATGGTGAGGGGGAGCTTGTGATTTCCTCATGGAGATTATTTTATTTTGGATCTTTATTCTAATTATTAGGATTTTTTTAGAGAGAGAGAGAAAGAGACAATATATGCTTCTATGCAACTTACACTTGGTTTTTCTTCCTTCTGTGACCAAAAACAAAACAAAACCATAAAACAAAAAACACCTAATTCCTTCTCCCTATAGCCAACCTTTCAATTTATAGACACCTAAGGTCTCTTCCTGCTCCAAAGACTGTGTTAGACTTATTTTTAAGGTGCCACAGTTGCAATGTAGGAATACTGTGTAATGTTTTATGCAACAGAGTCATCTAGTGGTAAAGGCTTTAAATCACAAGTGTAAGAACCATGAACACAAGTGTACTGAATGAATGTATCAATACCTGTAGATTTAGCCACTGTCGTTATTCATTTGATTTATGCTGATTTCCACAGTATGAAGAGCTGAGCATGAACAGAATGTATAGAGAAATGATGGAGGGTAGCTGGGAAAAAATGTTTCTATTGTGGACTCTTTTGGCAAGCCTGTCAAAGCTGAGTGAAATGTGGATTCAATAAAGGATTACAGGATTAACAATCATCCAATCAACAAATATTTGTTAAGTATCTACTAAATATCAGGCAGTGTGTTGGTGCTAAGGATACAAGAACAGCGAAGGAAACATCCCCTACTATCAAGAATCTTCCTTTCTAATAGGGGATAAAACAAGTGCATATTTAAATAAAGATAACACATATGCATATATGTATACATACATAAAAAGCAGGTAAATATGATGTAGTTTGGGAAGGAAGAAGATATCACAAAATGTTTAGTAAGAAGATAGGGATAGAATTGTGTCTGAAAGGAAGAGAAAGACTCTGAGACAGAGGTGAAGAGGGACTGACTACATTCTAGAAATGGGATATGGCCAGTGTAGAAGCACAGAAATGGGAGAATCACAATTTGACTGTTTCAGAGTCATGTATAATGAGGTTAGAAAGACAGGTTAGTACAGGGACAGATGGTATAGGGATTTAAAAGCTAAATAGAGAATTTTATATTTTCTCCTAAAGGGAATAAGAGGTCACTTGTATTTGATGGAATGGGAGAGACATATGGTCAGATCTACATTTAAGGAAAATTATTTTGGTTGTAATGTGGAAGTTAGAATTCAATGAGAAGAGGCAAAGTAAAATAATGAACTAGGAGATGAGAAAATGTAGGAAAGGAGTGATGAGCGCCTGAGTTAAGATGGTAATTGCATAAGCATAGAGAAGAGAACAGTTATGAGAGATATTGGAAAGATGCAAAAGGCAAGTTTTTACAACTGATTGGATATCAATCATCAGTTATTGGACATTAATAAGTTATTGGACATCCATCAGTTGATAGATATCGATCAGTTATTATCAGTGGGGTGAAGGAGAATGAGGAATCAAAGATAAAGCTGAGGTTATGAACCTGGGACACTGGAAAGATGGTGATTAGTTTAATAGACAAAAGGTCTCCCAAAAAAAGGAGGGGTTTTTTTGGGGGGGGGAAGATCATGAGATCAGTTCTGGACAAGTTTAGTTTTAGATTTCTCCAGAGTATCTGGTGTGAAATGTTTAGCAGGCAATTGATTATCCTGAAACAGAAGACCTTGACAAGGTTATTCATTCATTCACTTCCTTATATTACAGTAGCCAAGGTGTTCATCATTCATTTTCAAAGTGGATCAATGACATCACAAGGATGATACTTTGTCCTTGAATTGGATTTAAATGAGGCAAAGTTGTACAAAGTCATCAGCCTCGCTCTCTCTTCCAGTCATTGAAATCTAGTGGCAAGACAAAAGGCATGATGACTGGTAATGGCCCAGGACACAGCTGGCTTCTGAGATGTCTGGCTAAGCTCTGAGTGCTTCACAGGGCCTACTTGAGCCACCTTCTTGGCCTTCAGAACAAATTGTTCTTATTCACATATACCCCTGGAAGATTTAGCCTACCTGCCAAGACAGTTTTCCCAAGGTTGTGGCTGCTACATGTGCTACAGCTTCCAGAATGTGAGTGTTGGGTGAAAGGTAGACATCAAAGGTAGATAAGCAGCCTTGGAAAGGGCTCAACAAGTTCTCCCACTAGAGATACTAGTTCTCCTTGAGTACCCTCATATACTCCAGTAGCCAAGAAATTAATCTAGTTAGGGACTAGAGTAAGACAGGTTTGAAAAAGTTTGTTCAGAATCTCAGGAGATAAAGAAGATAAAAGGGAAGGAAGTTGGAAGGGAACACAATTCTAATTCTCTATAATTCTACTAGTTGTACATTAAGAATGCATTATTGATTATTGTAAGCACATCACCTTGCTAATACAAAAGAAATGGAATGGGAGAGGCCAGTGTGATAGGAGAAAGAATAGAGAAATTCTAAATCAGCAAAGAAAAGTCATAGTATCAGATGATCAACCAAATAATTGATATGTAAGAACAACAAGGTTTTTAAGAGGATGACATTTTCCTTAGAGAACATATTTCGTTATGCAACAAAACCTTCTTCTGAGATCTCATGATATTGGGCACTGGCATGCCTATTCACTGGCTTGTGAGAAGCAACTGTAAAAGCTGCAGGTCTTTTACATGCTGATTGTTAAATACAGTCAGTACACAATTCAATCAGTTTCTATACCAAAAATGTCATTCGTTGCTTTTAAAAGAATTGGAGTCAGCTAGAGGCTGGTTGCCAAGATAACCGAGTAAAAATCACCAGGAGCCCTCAAACTACCCCAAAACTACCCAGCAAAAATTCCTCAAAACAAATCCTGGAGTGGCAGAACCAAGAGAGAAAGGAGTGGAGTCCTGCTCTGGGCCTAGAACAAGTGGAGAAACAGCAAGAAGCACTCATTTCACAGGAGTAAAAGGAGTGAGCATTGAACAAGTTGCAGCAGAACTCAGATGCAATAAAGTGCAAGCAGCAATGGAAAGAACACAGTCAACTGGGTCCAGCCTCAGCAGAGGAAGAGCAGAAACCAACACAATACAGAACAGGTAACAGTAGGAGGAAAGCTGCCTAGAATAGTCCACCCAGAAAAGAAGCCAAGTGCAACCCAGTGTGGCCACCAGTAGGAGGAACTCAGCTGAAGAAGGTCCAGTCTTAGTGGGATTGGGCAGAATTCAACTTGACCCAGTTGAATTGAATTGCTAAAAACCTGCACACAGCAGGTCAACCAGGCTACCTCTGCAGCATGTTCAATTGGAAACCAAGACAACTGAGCTGATCCCAGGCATAGTACAAGCATAGGACTGTGTTCCTTTCACCCAACAATGGAGCTAAGCTTCAGCATATAGACAAGATAAAGGGAAAAAAATAACCCCCAAATGTGCAAAAGACAGAGAAAAAACCTAATGCTAGAAAAATAACTCAAGAGAGATGACCAAAATGAACATTCAGAAGAAGATAGCAATTACAAAAATTAAAATAGGTGAAGCCTCAAGGGAAAGTAAAAAAGAATTTCAAGGACAAAATGAATTCCTGGAAGAGTTATTGAAAAGATAGGAAAAACAAATAATAAGAGACTTAGAATAAAAATTAGAAAAGAAAATGAAAGAAAAAATCAACAACTTAGAACAAAAAAAGCCTCTAAGAAAACATTTTCCTAAAAAAAAGGAAATACAATATCTGAAATAGGAAAAGAATCCCCTAAGAAAGGAAGTACAAACAACATGGGCATTGTGCAGAGATGGCAGGGACCCTGTACCCCTTAACTCAGGCAGGCTGTGAACAGGGAAATTCCCTTTCCTCTTCCTGTCCTTGTGACTCATGAGGCAAAGTTGAAATAGACAAAAGAGATACATCTCTGCACCACACCTTGATAGCCTTAGCCCTGAGGATCTCAGACAGACCCCCTACCCACCAAATGCCTGAGTGCCAAGAATTCATGTCTTCACTCATAAAGGATACAAAAACCCCTGAACTGGGTCATCCGGGGAGCAACCCCTGATAGTTGCTACACTCATGCTGCCATGCCATGTCTTGGAGGGCAACCACCCAGGGTTGTTCCACTCATGCTGTCTTGCTGGCCATTAATCCTATCTTACTAATAAATCTTTCTTTTTACTTTTAAGCTAAGTTTGGAGTCCTCTCATTCTTGAGAAAGTTTCCTTCCTGAACCCGGGGGTTCACCATTTGCATCCCCATAACACAAAGACTCAAGTAAGAAAATGTTTCCCTAAAAATTAGAATTGGATAAGATGGAGACTAATGACTTCATAAGATAGAAGGAAATAATAAAAACAAATTCAAAAGAATGAAAAAATAGAAGAAAATCTGAAATCTCTCTCTAGAAAAACAATTGACCTGGAAAATGGATCCAGGAGAGATAATCTAAGAATCATAGGATTGCCTAAATGCCATGAAAAAAAAGAACCTGCATGCCATATGGCAAGAAAACTGCCCTGATTTAAAAAAAATTTTAATTCAAAGATATTTTATTTTCTCAAGTATATGTAATAATAATTTTCAACATACTTTCCAAAATTATGAGATCCAAACTTTCTTTTTTTCTCTCCCCTGCCCCATTCAGAGATAATAAGCAATTTGATCTGAGTCATACATGTATTGTCATGCAAAATATACTTCCATTGGTCATTGTTGTAAGAGCATACTCCCACAAAACCAAAACCCAAAAATAAAACCATAAATACACTGATGTAAAGATAGTATGCTTTGATCCACATCCATCCAACTGTAACAGTTCTTTCTCTAGAGGTAAATAGCATTCCAAATCATAAATCTTTCAGAATTGTCCCAAATCATTACATTGCTGAGAGCTGCCAATCATCATAAAACATTATTGTTACTTTGTATAATGTTCTCCCAGTTCTGCTCATTTAATTCTGCATTAGTTCACATAGTTCTTTCCAAAATTTCCCAAAATCATACTGCTTATCATTTCTTATAGCATAATAGTATTCCATCACCAATATATACCACAATTTGTTTAGCCATTCTCCAAATGATGGACATCACCTTAATTTCCAATTCTTTGCCATCACAAAAAGAGGTGCTATAAATATTTTTTTACAAGTAGGTCATTTCTCCTGTTTTATTATCTCTTTGGGATACAGACCCTGTAGTGCCTGTATTACAGGATCAAAAGGTATGTTCAAGTTTATGGCCCCTCCAAAGTTGGATCAGTTCTATTTTGGCTTTGTCCATTTCCTCCCAATTTGGGGGCCATGGTGTTAGTCTTTGTGTTGTTCTTGTCTTCTCTAGGAATTTGTTCCTTTCCCTTTTTGTTAGTGATTCCCTTAATAAAAAGTAAAAGTCCAAAAAATCTGGATCAAACATTGATTGCTTTACTTATTTCTTTTACTACATGGATCGATTTGTCAAAAAACTTTGGGGTGCATTTCTTAATTTTCTCTATGTCTTCAGATGTAATTGTGTGTGTTTCTTCAGGTGCACTATGTTATTGTCAAGAATTATTGGGATATCCCTTAATGGAAAGAAATTTACAGGTTCCTTGCTTTTGTCTAATTCATTTTCCTCATCTTGTAATTTGGAGTTTTTATTACAGCCAGATGCTTCACCTATTTTCCCTTTACCTATACCATAACCATACTGTACATAGAGATCCATTGTGTCCATTTTTGTTTGTAACACCCTTAGCCTAATTTTGATCTCAGGGTCCCTACATAGCCAAGTAATAATAGCTTTACCCAAGTAATGAATGTAATAAAACACCCATCTAATTCTAAATATCAAGTAGCAACATAATCCTAAAACTGGCAAATGTGCCACCACATCATGCATTGTTACTTCAAAAACCAGTTGTACCATCTTAATATCCACAGCCACATAACAATACTTTGTTATGAGTTTGAAAATCACATAGGGAATGACCATTACACATTGCCAAAACACATACATAACACAATCCAAAACATTCTCCATTTTGATTTCTTGCGTTAGTAATATTGTATAAGGAAAAGTTAAAATAGTGGTATTATTAGCCACTTTGACTTAAAATTATAGTTAGTTAAAATCAGATGTCAAAAAAATCAATTCCAAAAAAAAAAAGAAAAAATCCTTTTTCCAGGTGTTATTCTATATGACCAAGGAGTTAATGATCCTCTACCCTCTTTTAATCAATGAAAGTGGTCAACAGCTGCTCCTTATAGAACTTTAGCCAGGAGCCAATGTCTATTAATCTCCTTAGAATGTTCACCAACTCCCACTTCCAGTGTCTCTGAGGAGCTCTACTAGGTAACTTCCTGTGCTCTCTTAACCCAGACCAACCATCTATGGGTGCCAACTGAAATACAGTAACTGAAAATAACAGTATTTTAGGGAAATGGGGAATAGGTAGAAAATGAGAGGGGAAACACCAGTACTGCTGGGATGAGAGTAGCCCACAACTGATTAGGCAGAGGTAATACAATATCACATTTAGCTGGGGAAACAAACAGTAACAGAAACCAACATAGCAAGGGAAACAGTTTAAATTAAGTGGGTTCTTGAAGACTGGGAAGGAGACTACCAGGAAGTTTATTTAAAAGAGGTTGTTTAATTTTTAACAAGGATAGGTAAGGAAGTGAGGTTACCTAAAATCTTAAGTCTATAACCAACTGTCAAGGAACGTTGACTGGGACTGGCTACTCTACTCTATCTATAAACAACCCGCTCTGACAGGGCTGACAAGGAAAAGAGGATTTGGGAATCTCACAAAGCATGTCCCAGGATGTTATCCAGATGAAATCAGGTCACAGGAACACTTCAGGAAACAGCAAGTTAAATCCACAATAGTTGTCCACCAACCACAGGAAAACTCCCAAATCTACCTAGATCTTGATTGCAGATCCTTCAGTGATTTAGCTTCTCTTTTAAGATCCCAAATAGTCCACAGGTTAGTAGAACAGTAGCCAAAGTTTCCAGTTTCACTCCTCTCCAGGGCCAAACTGTCAACTTTCCTTAGTCTCTGAGGACAAGCCTCTCTCAACATTCTGCGTTTGGAATGTTCTTAGCCTCAGCCAGCTTTGCTTGGTTTGCTTGGTCTCACTATAAGTCCTACCTATAAATTTCCTTTAACAGTTCACAACTTCACCAAAAATGCATTAGTGTCCCAATATTTGCCACATCTCTTCCAATATTTATCATTTTCCGTTACTGTCATATTAGCTAATCTGATAAGTGTGAAGTAATATCTCAGAGTTGTTCTAATATAAATTTCACTAATCAAGAGTGATTTAGAACATTTTTTCATGTGTTTATGGATAATTTGATTTCATCTGAAAATTGCTTGTTCATATACTTTGACAATTTGTCAATTGGGTAATGGTTTATATTCTCATAAATTTGACTTGGTCCTTTATATCTTTGAGAAATTAGAAATTTATTAGAGAAATCTCCCTTCTGATTTAAATTACATTGGGCTTTTTGTACAAAAAATTAATTTAATATAATCAAAATTATTCTTTTTACATCTTATAATGCTCTCTATTTCTTGTTTGTTCATAAATTCTTCCCTTCTCCAAAGATCTGCCAGGTAAACTCAACTATGTTCCCCTTATTTATTTATGGTATCACTAAGTCATATACCCATTTTGACCTTAACTTGATGCATGCTGAGATACTGGTATATACTTATTTTCTGACATATTGTGTTCCAATTTTCCCAGCATTAAAATAATGAGTTCTTAGCCCCAAAACTGGGATCTTTGGGTTTACCAAATACTTCACATCTATCAGATTGGCCAATATGAAAGTAAAGGAAAGTGATAAATGTTGGAAGGGATGAGGCAAATATTAGGACACTAATGCATTGTTGGTGAAGTTGTGAACTGATCCAGCCATTCTGGAGGGCGATTTGGAACTATGCTCAAAGGGCCATAAAGTTGAACACATCCTGTAATCCTGTAGTACCACTACAGGGTCTGTATCCTAAAGAGACAATAAAACAGGGGAAAGGACCTACTTGAACAAAAATATTTATAGCAGCTCTTTTGTGGTGGCAAAAAATTGGAAATTGTCTAGAGTTATTTAAAATGGAATTTCTCTTGCTGCTGAACTTTGTTGGCAATATATAGAAACGCTGCTGACATGTGTGGATTTATTTTGTATCCTACAACTTTACTAAAGTTATTAATTATTTCAACTAACTTTTAATTATCTAAGATTTTCTAAGTATACTAACATATCATATGCAAAGAGTAATTGTTTAGTTTCCTCATTGCTTACTTTAATTCCTTCTATTCTTCTTTTCTTATAGCTAATGCTAAAATTTCTAGTACAATATTAAATAATATTGGTGATGATAGGCATCCTTGTTTCACCCCCTGACACTGTTTGGAAGTTTCTAACTTACCCCCATTGCAGATAATACTTGCTGATAGTTTTAAGTAGACACTGCTTATCATTTTAAGGAATGGCCCATTTATTCCTGTGCTTCCTAGTGTTTTTAATACCAGGACCATTATTTCCAAATTCCAGAATTCCAAAGCCAAGTAGAAAATACTATAAGCAACCAGGAAAAAAAATTCAAATATTGTGGAACTATAGTCAGAATTACACAGGACCTAGAAACTTCTATATTAAAAGATTGGAAAGCATGGAACATAATATTCTGCAAGACAAAGGATCTAGGCTTACAACCAAGAATCACCAGTCCAGAGAAACTGAGCATAATATCCAGGGTAAGACATGGACATTTAATGAAATAAAGAAATTCCAGGCATTCCTGATAAAATAACCAGAGTTAAAAAAGAAAATTTGATGATGAAATTTAACACTCAAGAGAAGCATATAAAGCTAAACAGAAAAATCTCAACAGAATCGGTGTGTTTAAACTAACCATATTCCTGCATTGGAAAGTGATAACTAGAATACTTAAGATTTCTATGATACAAGAGATATCCAAGATATTTAATATGTTGAAGGTAATCAAGGGAAGCAATGGGGTTAAACTGATTATAATACTAGTGTGAAAGTGATAGCTAAGAAGTTTAAGACATATGATTCTTGAAGTACTTAAGATGCCTAAGTACTTAGGATCTTTAAGGTACTAAAGATATTTGAAAACTTTATTACTATTAAATCAATGAATAGGAGCATATATAGACAGAAAGCAGAGAGTAAGTTGAATATGATGAGATGATATCCCCATCCCCTCCCAAAAAAAACCAAGGAATTAGAAAGAGGAATGTACAAGGAAAAGAGAAAAGAGGAGAAAGTTGTGGGTAAATTATCTCACATGAGGAATGTAAGGGTTAAAATTAATGGTTTGGCTAAATATATGAAAATTATAAATCTTTTATTTATAAAAGAGGTAGAAAGAGTGAAAGTACAAAAGTACAAAGGTAGAAAAGACATTAACCTATCTAAATATTGTTCCAGTGCTTGGTTTAGCCAGGACTTAACCTTCAATCAGAATTAAACTACCTCCAGAAGGCAGGAAGGGAAAACCAGCTATCCACTCACCCAAGACAATGACTGGAGCTGAAGGTGACTCTGAAAGCCTACTTTCTTCTTTGAGTCAACCTTCTTGAAGCAGACTTCCTTCTTGGAGTGACTCTCTTCTTGAAGTTCACTCTCTCCTTGGAGTGACTGTCTTCTAGGAGTTCACTCTCTCCTTCTTGGAGTGACTCTCTTCTTGGAGTTCACTCTCTACTCCTCCTTCACCAGACTTCCTGCTCAGGGAATTTCATGACTTTTATGATGGTTTCCTGTCTCTGCCCCTTTTCATGGGGGCCAATCACAGTTTCCAAATTGTTTGAATTGTCACCTTTGGATTCACACTTTTGTGAGTGTATGAACTGTTCTTCTCAACTAGCATCAAATAAGGTGTAAACTTACTATATGGTTTTCAAGCTTCTCCCACTTAGTTCAAGCTCAGGTTGATTCAAAGTTATTGCCAACCAAATTGTTAACTCCAACTAGGTAAAGAGAACAAAGGATTCCCTTTTCACAAGTGTGAACTCAAAGAGAACCAAGAATTGCCTTTTACAGGAGGCATGTAAGAATCAATTCAGTGTAAAGGAAGACAGGTGGTGGGCAATGCTTGAACCTTACTCTCATCAGAATTGACAGAAAGTGAGAATCACATCTTTATTCAGGTATAAAAACCTATTCTACCCAATTGGTAAATCAAAAGGGAAATGGGATCAAAAAAAGTGGAGGGGGGACAAACAAAAGGGAGGGGAACTCAGAGAACTCAATTAAACAAAATCAAAGACATTTGTGAACAGGGAAAGGCTGAAAGGGTAGAATGAAAAGAATAAAAAGGGGAAAATAAAGTGGAGAGAAACACATACAATAATCATACTTGTGAATGTGAATGGGATGGACTCACCCATAAAATGGAAGAGGATAGCAGAGTAGATTAAAAGCCAGAATCCCACACTATGCTATCTGTAAGAAACTCATTTAATTCAGAAAAATACATACAGAGTAAAGAAAAAGACCTTGAGCAAAATCTTCTATGCTTCAGGCAAAGTCTCAGACAAAGCAAAAGTGAAAAATGACCTAACTAATAGAAATAACAAAGAAAATTATGTATTGATAAAAGGAGCCATAGGCAATGAAGTGATAACAATATTAAACATATATGCACCAAGTAGCATAGCATCCAAATTCCTAAAGGAGAAAAACATAAATAAGAAGAGGAAATGGCTAATAAAACTATATTAGCAGGGGACATTAATTTTCCATTCTCAGAATTAGATAAATCAAACCAAAAAACCTAATGAGAAAAAAATTAAAGAGATGAATAGAATTTTTCTATAGAATAAATAGAAAAGTTATACTTGATAGGCCTCTGGAAAAAACTGACTGAGAAAAGAAAGAAATATACTTTTCTCAGCAGTACATGGCACCATCACAAAAAAGGTCATATAATAGGTCATAAAAGCCTCACAACCAAATACTTTTAAAATTACACTGAACAAAGGGCTGGAGAGAAAAAAAAATTAAAATGAATTGGCAACTAAATAACTTATCTTAAAGAATGAATGAATCAAAGAATAAATCATAGAAATAATTAACAAGTTCATTAAAGAGAATGACAATATAGAGACAACATACCAAAATTTTGGGGATTCAGCTAAAGCAGTGCTTAGGGGGAAAATGCACATCTCTCAATGCTTCTGTCAATAATACAGAGCCAGGGCAAATCAATGTATTGAGTATACAACTAAAAATTTTAGGAAAAGAACAAATTTTAAAATCCCAATTAAACACCAAATTAGATATCCTAAACATCAAGGGGGAGATTAATAAAATTGCAAGTAAGAAAATCATTGAACTAATAAATAAGACAAGGAATTCATTTATGAAAAAAATCAATAAAATGGATAAAGCACTGATTAATTTGGTAAAAAAAAAAAAGAAAGAAGAAAACCAAATTAACAGTACTAAAAATGCAAAGGGTGAAATTATAATCAAGGAAGAAAAAATTAAAGCATTTATTAGGAGTTGTTTTGCCCAAATATACACCAATAAATCTGATCATCTAAATGAAATAAATATTTAAATACATATAAATTGTCCCGATTAAAAGAAGAGAACATAGAATATTTAATCTTATCAGAGGAAAAGAAATTGAATGAGTCATCAATTCTCTATGGAAAAAAGTTCCAGGGCCAGATAGATTCACAAATAAATTCTATCAAACATTCAAAGAACAACTAACTCCAATATCATTTGGAAAAATAGCTGAGTGAGGAACTCTAACAAATTATTTTTAGGACACAAATATAGTTCTGATACCTAAACCAGGAAGAACAAAACCAGAGAAAGAAAACTATAGATCTTTGTCCTTAATGAATATTGATGTAAAAATATTAAAATACTAGCAAGGAGATTATAGCAATATATCACAAAGATCATACACTATGACCAAGTGGGTTTTATACCAGGAATTCAAAGATGGTTCAATAGTAGGAAAACTATCACCATAATTGATCATGTCAATAATAAAGGGAACAGAAACCACATGATTATTTCAATAGGTACAGAAAAAGCTTTTGACAAATACAACATCCATTCTTATTAAAGACACTAGGAAATATTAGAATAAATGGAATAATACTCAAAATTATAAACATCTATCTAAAAGCATTAGTAAATGTTTTCTATAATGAGGATAAGTTAGAAGCTTTTCTAATAAGATCAGTAGTGAAACAAAGATGTCTGTTATCACCATTACAATTCCATATTATACTAGAAATGGTAGTTATAGCATAAGAAAAAAATAAATTTAAGGAATTCAAATCGGCAATAAGGAAATAATGCTACCACTCTTTGCAGATGATGTGATTTTATTCTGATGATATTGATACAACAATAGGAAAGAAAGTTTGGAATACTATGAAGTTGCTAAAAATTTTTCCTAAAATCATAATTTGTCACTGTTTAAATCATTTATTGCAATTAACACTTGATGTTTCACCATTTGAAATAAGTTAATCATTTTAAAATATTTGCAGATAATTTTAAAAATCTAATAGAGACAGAAATTACAGTTAAAGAACTTGACCTTTAAGCGATTAAAATTGGTTAAAGTATTAGGGCAGAATTGAGCACTATGTAGTTCATGAGATGCTAGTGTTGTATAGTGCACATAACCTATAACTGTGATGGTGCATCTATGGTACACATGCCAAAGATGGCATGCAGAAACCTCTCTATGAGCATCTGCAGGCCCCTGACTAGGCCACCTGGGCTCTGCTCCTGCCTCCAAACATAGGAGGTGGGGCACTCAAGACATCCTTCCTATGGATCTTGGATGGCACAGTGAGGCCAGCTCAGGGCTGCTAGGCTGGGCTCACCTCCCAACCAAATGCAAAGCCCTGGCCCTGGCCCCATCTCCAGCCCCAATCCCAAATACAGAGGGTAGGGCATAGGGCACACAATTGGGAGTAGGGCATGGCACACAATGGGGGCCAGGACATAGGCACAGTCTGGGTGGGTGGGTAGGGCATGGCAAGGGGTTCCTAAAAAGCTCCAAAAGGTTCACTATCACTGACCTATAATATATTCATTTTTCTCATTATTCTTTTATCCTGATTTGGCAAAAAAATATGTTAGCCAACTTTAATGCCTCATAAGAACTTGCTTTAATGATTCGAGTCTTTGATTAATTTTCAATTGCATTTCAGTCAACATCAACTAACCTTCAGAAAACACAAAAATTAATCAATCCTACCACTATAACAGCTTGGAAAATTTAATGATACTAGAAAACATGACTCTCCAATTAAAGATTTGATCAACTAAGATACATTTTATAGATGTTTCATTTAATTAAAATAGTAAATTTAATGTTCTTCCTAGGAATGTGTTACTAGATCATGTAATTCAGTATAAGAACTTACACTTTTTGTCAGGCAGAAACTAGGATAAAGCAATTTTTATTATGATTTGTTAGAACCAATTTGTTGGTCTTATTAATAACTGATTTTTTTTGAATAGCTAGTCAGAAAAATATATTATTTAGTGAAATTTTAAAACACGAAATTGAGCTGAATAAAGAACAAATGTAGAATCAAACAAAATCCCAATCCTTGCAACTGTACAAAAAGCTTAAAAGATATTTAGCACTACTTAAATCAGAAGTATTAAAGCTAAGTGTAGTTTCTTTTTAATGAATATAATTTGTTCAACAATGAGAAATAGTTTAACAATAGATGAAATATTGTGGTTAATAGGTTGGCACAGTAGATAGAATGCCAGACTTAAAGTTAGAAAGATTCATCTTCCTGAGTTCAAATCTAATCTCAGACACTTACTAAGTCATTTAACCTTATTTATCTCAATTCCTCATCTGTTAAAAGAACTAGAGAAGGAAATGACAAACCACTCCAGTATCTCTGTTAAGAAGACCCTAAATGGGGCCATGAAAAAGTGGACACAACTGAACAACAATCATTTGTACACTTCTTTCTCTTTCTTTCTTTTTCTTTCTTCCTTCCTTCCTTCCTCTCTCTCTCTCCCTTCCTTCCTCCCTCCCTCCTTCCTTCCTTCCTTCCTTCCTTCCTTCCTTTCTTTCTTTACTTATTTCTTTCTTTCTTCCTTCCTTCCCCTTACCTTCAATCTTTGTATCAGTTCTCAGACAGAAGAGTGGCAAGGACTAAGCAATCAGAGTTAAATGATTTGGCCAGTTATAGTGCTGGTTAGTATATAAGTTAAGATTTGAACTCAGGACCTCCTGGCTCTAGGCCTGGCACTCTATCTATACCTACCTGCCTATGGCTTCCAGCTTGCAGTGGACGAAACAACCCCACTTAAGACTGTTGAAGGAGAAGACTCTTGGAAGCCATGAGAGGAACTGCACGTCTCTGACATGTCTGAGCCTTTTCCTTCAGCAACCTAAAGCTGAGTTGGCTTCATTCTTATTCCCTGTCAAAGCTGGAAGTCAAAAGCAGCTGAAGCAAATGCAAAGGCCCTGAAGAATTGAAGTTTGAAGAGAACACAAAGAAGTCTAAAGAAGGCTGGAACTCCCCTAGGCTCCCCCAACTCTGCCATCCATCTCCAACAATGAGAAGGGGGGAAAAAAGTCCTTTCCCAATGGGCTTTGTGACTAGGGTTGACAAAATTTAATTAAAAGGAATCATTTTCCATGCTTCTTCTCAATGAATCTCCAGCTTTCACTTGGGGCCCAGTTCATTGATGAGAGTGCATTCCATCTAATTGCCCCCAGCCACGTGACTATGCCATTTTCTTCTCTTTCACCATCTCTCCCTCCAATTTTTTTTTCTTTCTTAAAAAACCCTTACCTTCCATGTTAGAATCAATACTAACTATCAGTTCCAAAGCAGAAGAGTGATAAGGAATAAGCAGTTGGGGTTGAGTGACTTGCCTAGGGTCACACAGCTATCTGATCTCTCTTCTCCTCAGCTTTCTATCTCTTCCTTCAGGTACAGCAAATAAATTAATACTACTATTACTTTTAGAAAGTGTGACTCATTCTATTGCTTATGGCTCTAGTCACCATTCCTTCAACTTCACACTTTTCTTTTCTTTTAAAACCCTTACGGGGCAGCTGGGTAGCTCAGTGGATTGAGAGTCAGGCCTGGAGACAGTAGGTCCTAAATTCAAATCTGGCCTCAGACACTTCCCAGCTGTGAAACCCTGGACAAGTCATTTGACTCCCATTGCCCACCCTTGCCACTGTTCCACCTAGAAGCCAATATACAGAAGCTAAGGGTTTATAAAAAACAAAAAACCCTTACCTTCTGTCTTGGAGCCACTACCGTGTGTTGGCTCCAAGGCAGAAGAGTGGTAAGGGTAGGCAATGGGGATTAAGTGACTTGCCCAGGGTCACACAGCTGGGAAGTGTCTGAGGCCAGACTTCACTCTTTTCTAATTACCACTCCACCATACAGAGTCTCTCTCTATTGGAATGTAAGCTTCTTGAGAGCAGAGACTCTCCTTGTAATTTCCCCAATGTTCAGCAATGTAAACACTTTCCCATTATTAAGAAGAAAAGAATCAAAGAGAGAGCTAAAGTATGGATGTGTTGGGATATGACAGGAGAGGAGTATCCTCAGTGATGAGAACACAGTTCTTTTTTGAGGTTCCTGTGTAACGTACTGTGGTATATACTTGGGAGACATAAGGATAAGATATAGCAGCTACTCTCAAGGAACTTAAAATTTAGTGACAGATTTGATAGGAATAATGGAGCAGCATACCCTAGGGGAAAGCGCCTGTAGCAGTATGAGCCAGGAAAAGAGTTCTGTCTTCTGTGGACTTGGAGTCAGAAGATAAGAGGTTTAAATCTGCTTCCCCACTTCTCTATGACCATAGGCTCTTAGGTCTACATTTCCTCATTTGTGAAAGGAGATAACAGGATTCGATGGCCTCTCATTTTTACTTCAGTTCTAAATTCTGTGATCCCAGAGTGTCAAGACCCTTCATTCTGGTACTGGCCTCAGATTCGGTGATGTACCAAGTGTCTTATCTGCTTAGATTACTGTCATATTACCAGTGGAGGATGGGATGCTGGGCAAGTGGTCTTGGCCAGTATCTACAGAAGTACTAAGTAAATGGTTAGGAGAGATATTAAAAGAGTACTATGGGGCAGCTAAGTAGCACAATGGATGGAGTGCCAAACCTGGAGTTGGGAGATGAGTTTAAATCTGGCCTCAGTCATTTCCTAGCTGTGTGACCTGGGGCAAGTCCCTTGACCTTTGACACTTCTATCCTAGAGTTAATACTATGATCAAAGGTAAAGGTTTTAAAGAGAGAGTGAGCACTATGAGACAGGAAGAAAGTAAATGAGAAACAGACACAGTGGGAGAGAGAAGCAGAGGAAGGAGAAATATTTCTGGAGAGAGAAAAAGACAGATCTAAGACCTTGAACCTTGCCCCCTTCATAGTAGATTGGAAGGTTCTGTTGTGAGGAAGATTAGTTAGTAATTAATTAAGTATTAAGGTTGACCTAGCTGGAAGGGCTGGAGCATTCCAAGATGGAATGAAGGAGCAGGAAGTGGCTTGTGCCTTGAGAGAGACTCCATTAGTGGTTGGCACAAACTGTTGTTAGCCCTGGGAGATCTCAGACCTGCTTCCTGATTCTCTGGGATCTTGAGTGGTGGTGGCTTTTCAGCAAGAGGACAAGACCTACAGAGTAGCACCATGTGGAGGAGAAGTTTGGGATCTGGTGGACAGCATCTCAAGCACACTCTCTCTACTTGGTTACCTTGGACCACCTTGGCTTTTGGCATCTTGAGATCATCTGTGGATTAACGTGAGAACCCCAAAGCCACCCTCAGACCCATTAGCTGTGCTTGTCAAACCTTGTTGGAATCAGGTTTGAAGCCTTCACAGTGACTCCTGCACTGCTCCTTTGGGCCTTGCCTACTTAGGTCACTAAGATTAGAGTAGACAAGTCCTCCCCTTGCCCCTGTGGTTTTGCCCTTTAGGTTTCAAGTATAGAATTCCCTATCCCACCTTTATTTTAGTTAAACATAATTAAAACTGTTAAAACCTTTTACCTTGCCTGTTGGTTTCAAAGACTGGCCTAGTGGTGAGCTGGGTGACAGTTGGCCAACAGCCATTCTTGTCAGTTAGCAGCAACTTAGCTGTGTACTCTGGTCTCCCTATCCTGGTCCTGTCTCTCCTTCAACCCAGTGTGTGTGTACCCACAACCATTTAGATTTTATTGTAACATCCCTAGTGCCTCCATATCTTTTTTACAGTTCCTATGGTTTAAAAAAAATCACATAATCAAGGACACCCCCATGAACAAGCCTCCCCTGCCCTGTTCCCCTAGTCATTAGCAGACACTGCCTGTCCTTCTACCATTAGGCCATGAAAGCTGTCTTCCAAGAAGCCCTTTAAAATATTAAAGTGCAAGCAATTCTAATAGATATTAAACTTTGAGGATTGGAGAGTAATCAGAGACTGAAAACAGAAGCCAGAGAGAGACCAGCCGGAAGACAACCTCTCAACAAACTGGGCAAATAACTGGACCAAAAGATGTCTTCCTTTGCCCTCTCCCAACTCTCAACCTTCTGATTCCATGGACTAGAGGGCAGGGCACATGACAAGCTGATGAGATGAGGGAAGGCAATTCGGCAGGCAGTTTCGGGGGCATTACTGGGCAGAGGCGAGCGATGCAGTCCCAGGCCGGCCTGCAGGGGGTGGTGAGGGTAGCAGTTTGGAGGCGCTCCCCACCCAGCTCAGGGAAGGAGGAAGAGGGAAGGAAATTAGCTGCCAGTTCGTTGGGTTCTGGGCTCCCTCGCCTCCTCTGGCTTGGTGGTTGCTGTTGCCCTCCGGGATTTGGGGAGCCCTCGCAGAGACGGGTCTGGAGAGAGCCCTGAGGCCGCGCTGCCATGAGCGGCCCCGGGACGCTGTTGCTTCAGCTGCCGCTGCGTGGGCCAGTCCCAGCTGCCTGGCTCCCGTTCCGGCTCCGAATCGGACTCGGGCTCGGACTCCAGCGCTTGCGGGCGCCGATCTCAGCCTGCGCTGCGTCCCGCCTGCTGGGGACAAAAGTCGGGGCCAGCGGGGGCGGCCCCGGGAGAGGAGAAGGATGCGAAGGGACGCGCACAGTACGGATCGGCTGCGCCTCCGCTTTCTGGGGAGACACGGCAGCTTCAGGTAACAGAAGGGCAGCCCGCCGTCCCTCACTCCTGCCGGCCGCCTGGCCTGCCTTCACTCAACCTCGGCCCTCTGGCTCCCCATCTCCGCCTGGTGCTGCAAGCTTGGATGGAGCCGGGCGAAGCGCAAGGGCGATGGATAGCTGGGCTGCTGTCCTGGAAAGCAAGGCCCAGAAAGTTCCGAGTCTCTTTTTTCCAACTTCTGAGCTTATAGCCTTATACCGACTTCTTAGCGCACGGCCTGCTCCCTCTCCTTTCCTCTATCAGAAGAGAGCGCGAGTTTGGCAATGAGTCTACGCTCTTACCCAATTCCTGCCCCAGGAGAAGCGTCTTCCTCACTCTGCCAGTTCTGTCCCATGCTTTCTGTTTTGAGTATGTTTTTGTTTGGGATGTTTGCCTGGGTCATTATTTCCCTTTCTGTCTCTTTGCCAGAATCTTTCCTTCTCGATCTCTGTCTCTTCTGTCAACAAGTAATTATTAAACAGTTAACTGGGTGTAAGGCACTCTGCTAAGTTCTAGGGTCGGAAAGAAAGGCGAAGAATAACCCAGTCCCTGCTCTCCAGGAGTTCACAGACTAACGGGGTGAGACAACGTGAATTCTCCGTCTCTGTCTCTCAGTGTCTGACTCCGTGTCTGTTTCTCCGTATCTATTTCTCTCTCTCCTCTGGTATTCTGTCTCTGGAGCTCTATTTCTCTTGGTCTCCATCTGTACCCGTTTCCTCCTCCCCTCTTCTTAGGACTCAGCAAGAATGCTAAGCTCAAAATAGGAGAGTGTGTTATTGTAGCAGGGTGGGGGCTGGGGGGGGGGAGGTTTTGTGTTTTGTTTTGTTTGGGGCTTTTTTGGCAAAGGAAAGGGTTCTGCTTCAGAGGGGGGAATGTTGGTCAAGAGGGAGGAATGTCCATTATCCTGAGCAAACATATAAGGCAGAACTGAGGTAAGAATTTTGCGAATGCCCTTTGAAGGAGTGTGTGTTGGCATAAAAACTCCACCATTGCTTCATTAAAGTCCTCCCCCTCCCCCCCCTTTTGACAATAAGAGGAAGAAATCACGTCAAGAAACAAAGCACTGTGAAGAATAAGGAGACTCAAATGTCATGGAAAGGGGTGGGGGAGGCCTATATATCACCATGGCCTGACCCATGACTGTACACAGTAATGATTATTTACAAAAGTTCATTTAGGTCATTATGACAAATGATACAGGATTTCATTGGAAGCCAGCACTGATTCAGCTCAGAGCTTTCTGTGCCTTAGAAGATTGCTAGATGACCAAAAAAAAAAAAAAAAAAAAATCCAATATTTTCTTTGAGTGGCCACCCTTGTGGTAATGAACCTTTCAAGATCTGAGCTGGTGACCAGGTCCCTGGCTTCCATTTTTACTTCAAAGTTTTCTAGCTTGATGGGATTTTGGAGAGCCTGCATTCACTGTCATAGTCTTCAAGAACCCAAAGTTCCCCCCACATCAGTGCAGTATTGAAGGGAAAATGTAGTGGTTAAAAGAAATTAGGACTTGGAATATTAATTTTTTATAGATCTCTTCTAGTGAAATGGAAAAAAAACAATGAAATATAATTTTAGAAACATTCTTCTGCACTGCTACTAACTGGCCTTGGAAGGCAACTGCAAAGAAGTTATATGGATAGGTGATTGCTCTTGCTTATAATTTTATGCATTAACCATGCCTTCAAAAATCTTCCCTACTTCTTGCCATTGCGACCTATAATTCTGCCTAATTAAATGTATTCTTTTGACCTCAAGCACTCTGTTCTACAGGAGCTCTCTATTAAAATGTAGACTTCCTTAATGTTTTAGAGGGTCATTTCTTGTATCTCTGTGGAAAAACAAGAGAAGGGCTAAATGATGATATGGACAGGTGCATTTGGAAGCAGTTGAATAGTCAGACACAAAGAACAGTCATTAGTAGCTCCATGTCATTTTGGAAGGATGCCTCTGTTGGAGTGTTCCAGGGATTAGCCCTTGCTCTCGTGCATTTCAATATTTGTTTAATCAGTGGCTTAGAACAAAGTCGAGATAGCATGCTTATCAAACGTTGGAATGGCATGAAACTGGAAAGAGAGCTTTCACACTAGATAACAATTAAGATTCCCAACACATGTCAGGAGGCTAAAATGTTGGACTAAATCAAATGTGAAAATTAATAATGGATATATTTAAAGACTTGCAGTTGTGTTCACATATTATTCACTTAATAAACATAAGATGAGGGTGGCATGGCTAGACAGGAAGAAAAGGAATATTTAAGGGAGACAAAAAACAGTCTCTCTTCTCGAGGCACTCACAGTCTAATGGGAGAGACAACATGCAAACAACTGTATACAGACATTATGTCTACAGGACAAAGGGGGAGTAGTCTCAGAAGGAAGACACCACGATTAAGGAGCTTCGTCCAGAAGATGGTACTTTGACTGAGACTTGAAGGAAACCAAAGAAGACAAAAGGTGGAAATGAGGAGAGAGAGAGTTCTAAGTATAAAGGAAAAATAGTAAAAACGATAGTTGGGAGACAGTGACATGTTAGAACAGGGGTCGGCAATGTATGGCTCTCGAGCCATATCTGGCTCTTTTGAGGGCCAGATATGGCTCTTTCTGCAGGAGCCATAAAGTCAATTTTTTTCAGGCACTGTTACAGGAGCGTACACTGTGAGCACTGTATGGCTCTCACGAAATTATATTTTAAAAAATGTGGCGTTTATGGCTCTCACGGCCAAAAAGGTTGCTGACCCCTACCCTAGAGGAACAGCAAGGGGGGCCAGTGTCACTGGATGGCAGTCTAGGTAGAAGGAAATAAAGATTTTTCAAAGTTGGAAAGAGCCAGGGTATGAAGGACTCTAAGAACCAAAAAGAGGGTTTTATATTTTATATTGAATGTAATAGGAAGCCACTGGAGCTTATTAACTAGGAGGATGACATGGTTAGAGCTGTATTCTAAGAACATCAATTCCACAGGTGATTATTTAACTTGAAGACAAATAGACTCAGGAGACCATGACTAAATTCAAGTATTTAAAGGGCTGTAATGTGGAAGAGGGCTTAGAAATGTTTTGCTTAATCCTAGAGCAGTGATGGGCAACCTTTTGGGCTTGGTGTGTCAAAATTCTCCAAAAAAACGAGCATAACTCCAGTGGTGTGTCACTTTGAGAAAAAAACCCATAATTTCGCGATATTTATAGTTTAAATAACAAAAATGTATAACTGTATTTATAGTTTAAATGACAAAAATGTATAACTGTATTTAATAAACCAAAAACTAATTCTTTAACGTACCTGCTTAGTGACAGTTGTTTTGGCCTACAGACCTCCGGCACAGAGTGTCTACACTACACTACAGTAAATGTTTTATCCTCGGCATGTGGCCCCATACTTCTCTATATGCAGCAGCATGTGGCCACATGTCATCTAAAATGGCTACACATATCAGTACTGACACGTGTGTCATAGGTTTGCCATCAGGGTTCTAGAGGGCAGAAGTATGAACAATAGGTAAAAATTACAGATAGACAATTTGAGGTAAAATTTCAGCAAGATTTCCTAGGTAATGAGCATCTTCCCAAAGTGGAACGTATCATTTAAGAGTACCTTTACTAGAAATGCCTAAGCAAAGACCAATTGTTCAAAAGATAAATTGTAGAAAAGATTCTTCTTTGACTTTGGGTTGAACTATAACTTCTGAAATCTGTTTCAACTCTGACATTCTGTGATTCTATGTAACTCATCATTAGCGTGGAAAATGTTAGATTAGTGGTCTGGAAATCTAGATTCGAGTCCTGATTCTGCCACCAAAACTAGCTGGTGTCTAAGGTTCCTTCCAGATCTAATGTTCTGTGATTCTAAGAGGAGATGAGGGGAGGGGGAAGAAAAATATCAAGATCCATTATCACTTTAACTATGAACCAGTTGACAACTAAGAGAAGACACCTACTGGAAGGGGACCTGAAAATAAGAGGAGGGGCAAACCTATGACACACCTGCCGGAGGAGGCTGCTCCACTCCCCCTCTCCACCAGCACCTGAGGACATTTCTCATGTGTTTCACCCCTCTTCCCAGCTGCCCAATGGGAGCACTTCCTCTCTCTCCTGTTTGAGGTAAGGGTGGGGGAGCTCACATGCAGTGTGAGGGTTGCAGTTTAGGCACTCTGTTTCTAAAAGGTTTTCCAATACTGGTCTAGGGTTTCCAGTTCTAGCCAGTCATTTTTGTTCTTTCTCAGTCATTCTCCGTGGAAGAGAAAACAGACAGAAAATAAGATTTTAGTATTTGGCATGTGCTGCAAACAGTGGTTCTATCCTTTCTTCAGTTTTGCTCTTGCTTCCTTCATAGCTTAAAAAAAGGTTGGAGGTATTTTTCCATTATCTTTAGCTTTTGTTGACAAGCTAAAATCCTTCTGAGATTTAGTGTTTACTGACAATTCTTACAGGGCTCTGCTACTCTTTCGTATTCATCTTGAATTACTTACCTTTACTCTATACGTATCTTTTAAAAACCTGAATTGGTCAAGAGTTCCTTTTGCATCTACCTCAGATTATTTAGGCATGTATCTTTTCCCCTGATTATCAGAATAATTTCTACTTGTATCTTTGTGCTAATTGGACTATCTTTCCAGGGAAAATATTAGATCATGGGAGCTTAACTGTCCTTTCTCTGAATCCTTTGAAATCTGTTAACCAAAAATCTAGAATGTGCTTCAGATTATGACTGGCTTTCCTCTCCTCTTTCCCAGAATCTCAGAATATCAGAGTTGGATATCAATTCAAAGGCAATATAGCCCAACTCACACCTGAACAAGCATCCTTTCTTAAAAGTCCCTGAGAAATGGTCATCCAGTCTTTGCTTGAAGACCTCAAATGAGGGAGAATCCACTACTTCTCAAAGTTTCACTTTGGTTAAATTCTAATTGTTAACAAGCTTTACTTTGAATCAGGGCTAAGGCTACCTCTTTACAACTTTTCTCATTGTGCTCTGAGGGCAAACAAAAATGGCTACTCCCTCTTCCACATGACAATTCAAATCAACAAGCATTAAATGCCTACTGTGTGTCAGGCACTGTGCTAGGTACTCAGGCTACAAAGACAAAAAAATGAAAATATGCCCTGTCTTCAAGGAGCTTACTTTTTCCTTCAGGTGGATATGTGAGAAAGAGAGTATTCAAGGCATTCAGAAAGGTAATTAAAATACAAAATATATTCAAAGTGATTTACAGTTGGGATGATTAGAAAATGTTTCATGTGATTGGCAGCACTTTGAGTTTTGATTGGAGCAAGGGATTCTAAGAGACAGAAATATAAATATACATACTGCTTCAGTTATCAAAGTCAGAGACAGGTAGACAGAAACAAAGCGAGAATGGAGAAAAAGAAGAGAAGCAAATACAAAGGAATAAAGTCATTGAAGTATTCAGGGACATTCATACTAGACAGCTTTAGCATTTCTCTATGGGTCTAAAGAGAGAGAGAAAGCATCCTTTCCAAGATATCTAAGATTCTTTCTCCTGACTTAACAGAAGAGCTGAAGTAACTTCCATTTGTGGAGTTTTCCCTCACTCAGACAAGACCCTCAAGACTTCTCCATCAAGCATCTATGTTATTTTCCCTCACTCCATTTGGGAGATCACATGTGTTTTGGAAACTAAAAGCCTTACTAATGCAAAATGAGACAATGTCAAGACATTATCCAGAATATTGTGTTCAGTTCTCAATGTTACGTTTTAGGAAAAACAGAAGGTATCCAGAAGATGGAGACCAAGGTCGCAAAGGACCTCAAAATCCTGTTGATCCTGCCTATACAACTTGCTTACCTGTATGCTTGCCAGAAAGTCCCTTAGTCTCCTCTTTTTCGTTTTCTTCATCTGTAAAACGTAGCAACCACTAAGTTCCTTTCCATCTCTAATTCTGTGCTCCTCTGATCATATGACAGAGAGCCATTTCAAGATTCTTTTGCAACCTATTCAGCTTCAGGGAAAAGGAGACATTCTAAAAAGACCAGAGTGTGATACAAAGGACCTCTGAAAGATGGTTCAGGAAGCAGAGGAAGTTTTTGTTTGGCCGGGAGAGATGGAGGGGTCCCTTAAAAGGTGGTGAGCACGAATCATAATGTGTTTGGAATCATAAATAAAATTCATTCATTTGTTCCTATCCCTACAAAAATGATAGGATCCTTTCATGTCTTCAGCTGTCTGTACTGATGCAGTACCACTGACCTAAGGCAAACAAGGATGGGGAGGCCTGAGCCTCATCAAAGATGTTCTTTCCTAGTTTTATGAAGCAAAAGCCTTTGTGCTGTGAAGAAGAGGCAGAAGACGCCTTTCTTTGAAAATTGTCATATATTTAGGACAGTAGATCTGGAGCAGGAAAGGGCATTGGAAGTCATCTAATTCAACCCCCTCATTTCAGAAATGAAAAAGCTGAAGCCTAGAGATAGGAGATAGCCTGTCTAAGTATAAACAAGCAGTAAATGTCAGAACTAGAATTTGACCCTAGATTCTATAAATCCAACTGGTATTTTTCTTTGGTTATAAAAACAAATGGTTTTCACTGCCTACTTTGTCTCCATGGACACCCTACAGTTTCTCCAACTGAAACATTCATCATAACCTCCTTGTCCATGATGGCTTGTGGAAGTTCTTGTTCAAAAAGTTCTTTCTCTATTGAATCCCTCCTTTTTATCATTTATCTCTAGAATACTTCTTTCTTGGCCAATCCTCTCCCACCTTACATACTCACCAAAAACTCCAGCAAACACTTTAAATGAGCTCATGCCACTGCGTTTACTCCTCAGCGAATCACTGAACAAAACTACTTCTGTGGCCATATCTGCCATAGAACCTTAAAATATTTTTTTTGCATCATCACCATCATTATCCTTTTGTTTCCTCTCCCAGAAAGCTATACCATTTAATAAACAGCATTTTTAAAGAAAAGAAAAAGAAGAAGAATAATTAATATATTGAAAAAGTCTGAAAATATGTGTAGTATTTGCTACTATTTATCCCTTGTTATCCTCCTACCTCTGTAAAGTGTATATGTGTGTGTGTGTGGGGGGGGGGGTTGTTAGGTATTTTCTCATGTCTTTTTTCAAAGCATTCTTGTTTCTTGATAATTTTGCAGCATTTGCTTTGTATTTTTATGATTATTTTTTCCTTCTATCTTCCCATAGTTATTATATGATACTATGTATAGGCTGTACTCTTAGTATATCAACTGAAAATTATCTTACCAGGAATCTGTTGCTTATACTAGCAAATACCAAGGTACAATCACTGAGTCAAAACACAAGAAATCTCAGAAACCTTATTTAACAGATGGAATAACTGACATCCAAAGAAAATTAAGTGACTTACTCAAGGACTCAGTGTCAAAGACAGTGACCAAGTAGTATCTTGTAAAATATTTTTTTCTTGTGTTTGATCATGTAATCAAGCCAACTCAAGCAACTCCTTTATTTTCTTCTCTGAGAACTGGCCAGACAACTTCTTATTAAACTTCCCCTTTTTTAAATGTCATCTGGTTTCATTTTTTAATGAGTATGCCATTTTGAATGTGATTAAATTTATCCAATGACCTGTCAATATCTTGGATATTGCAAGGAGATCTCACATTAAAAATGCCAGCAATTAATTTGATGTTTGTAGAAAAAAAATTTAAATATGTCATTCTTGATGTCCTTTTCTGCCACCTTGGAAGCAGCAAAAGGACTTCACAAAACTATTGACATGTCACATTCTTATATTTTGGAATGTCCAAAAAATTTATCACCAAGTGACCAAAATTCTAGCCCCTACATAGAGTAATTGTCAAACTCAAACTGTCACTGGTCCAGCACTTGAATATTTTCCAAAACGTAGTTTTTTACAGCTGAACCTTTGAGGACCTGGAGTTGGAGAAAGGACTTCTCTTTTCGGGGACCCCAGTATCAATGCAAAATCTCTGGCACAGTTTTCTGCCACTATGACTGTATCTCATGTCTTAGCTTTCATGGGCTTAAATGAAAGATGAAGGATGAAGAAGGCCAGTCCTTTAAAATAGTAGAGGATCTTTGATTTTTCTTTAAAATCTTTTCATGGTTGACTAAGAAATCATTTGGCCCACATGCATTTCCCTCAGGTTTTGTTGCTATTCATTCCCCTTTGGGACAGTTAAAACATTCCGTAGCAGAAAAGATAAAAATCTTTTATAACTTGATACACTTAAAAATATAAGAATATCCTCCTTAATTAGCAGTGCAGTTTAAACCTCTTCATTTTTAAATGGCCCCTGGTAAGAATCAGCATATGGTGAACATTTGAGTGATCCATCAACCACAAAGTCGGCTTTGTTCTGATTTTTCTGATCCTCATTTGTCTCCTCTCTTCTGTTTTTGTGCATTTCCCCACTATTCCCACGATCTTTGACAAATTCACTTCTTATACCCCTCCTGAGTTTGTGGGTCTTAGAGCCACTTAGTTGGCACCTTTTATTAACCATATTGGGATAAAAATCCCAAATTTAAATTGTCCTCCCTGTACATCTCTGATGAAAAGTTTGTTTTTCATGTAGCTAGTGCGATCTCTTTTATTAGACAAAGTTTCATGAAATGCTAATATGAAATCACAGCTGAGTGCCAGCTGTCCTAACATTCCTTATCTCCTGGAGGAAGGAGCACATATTTATCTACCCTAGAATCCTGTGTTTAAATTTGAAGCAGAGTTTTTCTCTATATATTTTGGTTGTTCATGATGTTATTTGATAAATCAAGTTATGTCCACATGTTTTTGTTGGTAGAGTCCACAATTGCCATTGTAGGGAAGGGAAATTCATGCACAGAAAAAAAATAAGAGAACCATGTGAAAATTGCTGCAATATCCATAGAATATCATGAACTCTGTATTTGATTCTCTATTTAAAATATGTTATTTCCCCAATTACATATAATAATTTTAGCATATATTTTCTAGAATTATAAGATCTAAATTTTCTCCCTCCCTCTCTTTCTTCCCCCATCTAGGTTGATCTGGATTATACATATATGGTTATACAAAACAATTCCTTATACTTTTGACTATCAATTTCTACAGAAGATTTTGATATGTAATGGACTTCTGGCATTTTTTAACCTCTGAATAAATATAAGCAAAATATTTATAATAGGTGCTAGATTTTTCCAAGTTCTTTTATTTTTGTATATATTTGAAATATAAATATAAAATTTTGAGCTTAAGAAATCTAGTTATGTTATGTTATATTTAAAGGAGGTCACTAGTATTTATTTGAGGTAGTAGAAATGATGTACAGAGAGGATAAGATGGCACTTCTCCTTATAACAGTTGCCCAGGCAGGATCCTTCAGGTCAAAGTGGTTTATCCCTTCAGGACCCACCTGGGGTTAATTGATATTATTAAATTAGGATCTTCAGCTAGGATAATGTTGATATTCTGACTGCGTTGTCTCCCTTCCCAAAACAAGCTTTGAAACTGATTCAGGAAGGTACTTTAAACTTTATATATATATTAATAAGAAGGATAATGGTAAGGATTGAGGTATTAGGAGACCCTACTTAAATTGCTACTAATGAATCTTTA
>NC_058135.1:116791021-116859702 GCF_016433145.1 Gracilinanus agilis | reverse complement strand
TCTCTCTCTCTCTCTCTCTCTCTCTCTCTCTCTCTCTCTCTCTCCTTTTCTGCCTCATATTCTCTCATTTTCTTTCTCTCACACCATCAACCTCGGAAGGGGAAGATTTTCCCTTTTTTCCCCTTCTACTGTGTCATGAAAGGGCAAAATAAAATAGCAAAGAGAAGAGGAAAGACAAGTTTACAAAATCTGAGGTGCCACATAATGTAAGAGATTTTCTGGATAGAAATTTGACATTCTAGGAGTTTGGCTCTACATGAATTTGGTGCTTACAAAGGTACTGATTCCATTCCAGAGGTAGTCAACTTCTGCCACTGAAATACATTGAACACATTTCAATTTAGATACCAATTAGGTTACCATTTAAAACACTTTCCAAGGTTCTTGCAAGAATCAAATGAAATAATATTTTAAAGTGCTTAGAAAACCTCAAAAGACTCTTTAAATGTTGTTGTTGCTACTACTGCTGCTGCTGCTGAAGATGATGTTTGGTTCATGTTTACAACTGACCGCTTCTAAAGAGTTCTTGATAAACATTATTAGATCAGGTTTAAGATAGCTGTTTTTCCCTCCAAAGAAAAGAAAAGCTTAAAACTCAGAAGTATAAATTAACTAAAAAAAGACTAAAAATATGGTACTGTAATGCATAGCTCACATTATATTTTCTTTTTTTAATTTATTTATTTATTTTAGAATATTTTTCCATGATTCCATGATTCACGTTCTTTCCCTCCTTTCCTCCCTCCCCCCTCTCATAGCCAATGAGCAGTTCCACTGGCTTTTACTTGTTTCATTGATCAAAACCTATTACCATATTATTTATATTTGCAATAGAGTGATCTTTTAACATCAAAACCCCAATCATATCCCCATCGAACCATGTGATCAAGCAATTGTTTTTCTTCTGTGTTCTTCTGCACTCCCACAGTTCTTTCTCTGGATGTGGATAGCATTCTTTCTCACAAGTTCCTCTGAATTGTCCTGGATCATTGCACTGCTGCTAGTAGAGAAGTCCATTACATTCGATTCACATTACATTTTCCCAGAAAGTTGATACTTTAAAAAATTGAACTTGGTGGGACTGTTAAATAGGCATCTTACCTTCACCTAAATTCTTGACTGTCCAAACAGCTTCCTCAAAGGTCTGTGTCTTCTGGCAAACCAAGCTAAGACTTGAGCTCATCTTCCTGTCAGAAGTTGTCTTTTCGAAAAGAAGTATTGTACCTATAGGACAGAGGTCCACAATGTATGGCTCTCGAGCCATATCTGGCTCCACCTCCCAACCAGCCAGTCCGGGCAGAGCCCCACGATGTGTCCCAGGGGGCCCTTCAGCCCCCGCCCCATATTCCCGCGCCTTCTGCTTCCATCCTCCTCCTTCCACAGGCGTTTATGGCTCTCATGCCCAAAAAGGTTGCCGACCATTATGGGTCACCACCTGCAATATAAGTGGTACCCAGTGAGGAACCCTAGAACTTTCCAAACTCTATAAGTAGTCACTTCTGAAACATTTCTCTAATGTTTGTTATTTAGTCACCTTTGCTTAGGGAAAGAAACCCAAAGTAAGAAGAGGCAGTCAGAAATCTATGTCCCATGCTCAGGGTCAGATTCTTCTAGATGGCACATGCTCTAGCTGACATGTATCAGAATGTCATAACAGGTTAGAAGAGTTAGCTAACAGGGTTAAAAGGAAGAAGCATCCCTCCACTTCCCTTGGGAAGTCCAAGAGAGAGCCTCTAAGTTCCCATCCACTCTGTAAAGAGAGGAAGAAGAGATCACTAGAGGAAGATGTCTCTCCCTTTAAAATCTACTGATTTTAAAGCATCTAGCTCTTCTTGCTAAGTGGTCGTCTCATAGCATGAGTCCTTTCAAAGCTGTCACACTTGTCCCTGTACTTGCCAGAAAAGCTCTATCTGTGCTTCACGGTTGTGATGTAGAAAGAGCAAATGGTGGTGGAAGAAGGAAGGAGGAAAGATAGAGGGGAGTGAACTTCAGCTGATCATCCTAAGTACAATTGTGCTAATAATAGATATCTCTTCCCATTTAGATTCTTGTTCACTCCTGGCACTGTTACTTGTTTTTCATTCCAGTACCGTGATTACATTTTATTGGCCTAATACTGGAAAACTACAGTGCCCTAAATACAAAATATCAAGAGTACAATAACAAAGTCCCATTGTACTATGAGGAGAGTGTGGGCTGACTTGGGAAGTATAAATATTTTAAATGGTTCATCCTCAAATAACCAAAATTTCCTCTTGTCCAATGGTTCCCAAACTTTTTTGGCCTACTGCCCCCTTTCCAGAAAAAATATTACTTAGCCCCCTGGAAATTAATTCTTTTTAAATTTTAATAGCAATTAATAGGAAAGATAAATGCACCTGTGGCCATCACCACTATCAGGGATCGCTGCAGCACCCCACCAGGGGGCGGTAGGGCCCACTTTGGGAATCACTGCTCTAGTCAGATCATATAATAAAATTAAAACCTCAGCGATACATATTTGCCATTTGGATGAAATGTCTATACATTTTTTTTAAATGATTCCAAGGCAGAAGAGTAATAAGGACTGGGCAATGGGGGTTAAGTGACTTGCCCAGGGTCACACAGCTAAGGAAGTGTCTCAGACACTAATCAGACACACATTTGAACCCAGAATCTCCTGTCTCTAATCATGGCTCTCTATTGACTGAGTTACCCAGATGCCCCTTGTATATTATCTTTTGAATTGAAATCCTAGACATTCCATAAGCACTTCCTATGTGGAGTCTTTCTTGATCTTTCCCCAAGGGATAATAGTGATAATCCCTCTATCCATTGACTTGTATGCAATTTTTGTATCACTTCCCAGGCCTTTTCATGTATTATTTAGTAATGTACATATTTTTGTATGTGTCAAAACCTCTTATTAAATGGAAGTTCCATGAGGGCAAATAATTTGCTCCCTCTTTAGTTTTGTTTTTTGCAATTGCCTAGAAATAATTTTTTTTAATTATTTAAATCTTAAGAAGTAGCTAAATTGCTTAGTACCTAAGAGTGCTGGACCTGGAGTCAGGAGGACCTGAGTTCAAATCCAGCCTCTGACACTTTTCAACTATGTGACCCTGTAAATTTTTATTGATATAAAAATGTATAAGTTGGGTTATGATAAACTAATTTATGTCAAGCATAAATGTATTTGAACTTAAACTTTTTCTTGTTTTAGTTCCACAGCTGCTGTATAAGGGGAAGCTGGATTTTTTGGTTTTTGATTATCTCTCAGAGATAACTATGTGTCTGTTAACTGCTGCAAAGGCCAAATCACCAGTAAGTTACTTTTCCTGTAGTTCAATTCAATAACCATTCAAAGTACTGCAAAGGGCAAGAAATAAGAGAAAAATCCAGGGCGCTGGAATGAGAGACACAGTCCTTGCTTTAAGACAGGCCAATATTCAAACATCCATATGTTGGCTTCATATTATGAAGCAGATCAATTAAGTGGAGGTTATTGACTTTCTAGGAGAATTCATTAACTGATGGGATCCTTTCGATAAGATAATGTCATTTCAAGTCAGTTTGTTCAGGAAACTATTTATTACATAAAGTTGGAGAGGTCAGGATTTTAAATGTCTTTGTATGCTGTCTCTCATTCTCCTACGCTTTGATCTCATTCTGTTACCATCACTCTATAGAGCTATCTAACCAATCCTAATTTGCTTTTGTGCTCTAGTCCTATATTAACATCTGCATTTTAACATCTCAAATTGGATCTCCTGTGGGCATCTGTAATTCAGTAGTCCAAAACAGAACTCATTATCTCTCTCCCCCAAACCCTCCTCGCTTCCCAACATTGCTATTATTAATCAAGGAAGCCACCATCGTCCTAGTCTCCTGGGCTGTTGGTAGCATCCTTGACTCCGCACTTGCACTTATCCCACATATCTAGTCTAATGTCAAATCTTGTCATTTCTGCCTTCATGTGTCTTATACATCACTTATCTTTCTGTCACTTCCAGCCACATTTCCTCCAGCTCTCACCTTAGAACCTCTACCCTCTCACTTGACTACCTGTTTATTAGTTTTCCTACATTAGGTCTCTCCTCACTCCAAATCATTTTCCACTCAGATGCCTAAAATAAATTTTTCTGTGCATTGTGCATGTCACCCACCCAATAAACTCCAGGAGTCCCCTATTACTACCACGACCAAACAGAAAATTTTATTTGACATTTAAAGCCCCTCTCCACTTGACTCCTTTCTACTTCTCTAGCCTTCTTAAACTTCACTCACTTCTATGCATTTTATAGCCAGAAACACTGGGCTACTTGTCCTTCCTTACTCAGGACACTCCATCTTCCACTTCCAAGCATAGTTACTGCTGCCCTTCATGCTCGGAATGTTTTCCTTTCTCACCTCTGACACCTGTCTTTCTTGGCTTCTTTCAAGACACAAATCCTACCTTCTTCAGGAGAGAGACCATTCCCAGTCCCCATCCCTGATCTCCCTCTGGTTGTTCCTCCCTTCTGAGAATATTTTTACTTATACTGTATATTTCTTATATGCACACAGATATTTGCTTGTGCTTTTCTCCATTAGAATATGAACTCTGTGAGGGGAGAGAAAGTGTTTTTGTCTTTCCTTGAATTCTCTGCACTTAGCACAGTGCCAAGTACATTGTAATTACTTGGTAAATACTTGTTGACTGGCTTTGACTAGCCCCAAACTTTTGTGCTGTTAGCTAAAAGTGAGCCAAGAATCCTAGGTATGGGACCTGATAGAGGACTTTTATTTTTGCCACTGTTTTGGACTTGAATATTCTAATAGAGATTTCATTTTTGCTTTAGTAATTATTCCTATTTTCCAATTGATTTCATCTTCCAAGTTGACCTGATTTTCCAAACTATATTATCACTATTGTATATTTAAATTGTATATTCAATCTGTATATATTCAATCTGTAAGTAGCTGACTTTGGACAATGCCTTCGATTTCATATTTAAATAAAATGGCTGAGAGAGGTCAGCCTGTTGTATTGTCTTTGCATAATAAGTATTTATGTGAGACAAATCTTACAATAAGTAATCTCTGTTCTCTTATTTCAGGACTTCGGTTATGTTCCTGATTTTGTGCAGACTGCAATGGCTCCATATATTAAAGATATTCACAAAAAAGGTAATCAAAAAAGTATTTATTGTATAAATCATTTTAATGTCATCTTTTAAAGTGGTGTGTCATATTTCAACATTAAATATATGTATGTATATATAAATATATTTGATAAAAGTATTCCTTTTCTTTTTAATACTATTAAATATCTTTAAATGGCACTTGGACTCCAGGGAAAAATCAATGATGATGATGATGATGATGATGATTGACTGAAGAAGAGTTATGGCTTTTAATTTCTTTGAGGTTTTTGTACATTTCGTGTCCTGTCAGCTATGGTAGGATCTAGAGCTAACTTGTAATTTAAGGTAACTTCCTCTTCGCTCCCACTACACACATACGAGAGCAATCTAAGGAGAATGGAAGCAGACAGTTATCATTTCTCCCTCTGTTTTACTTAAATTTCTTCCAATCAAGTGAAAAATGAATCTCTTGATTGAGTTGGTGAGCAATGTACCTATTTATTTTTTTAATTCTTTGATTTTTTAAATAAATTTTATAAAATTAAGTCTTCATCCTCTATCTTAAATGATCTCATTTAGAAATGATTAGCTCCATGACATATTTATAATTGTAGGGTAGATATAATTATATCTTGGGGAGATTTCTGTTGGCAAAGTAGTGTATAGTACCAAGAAATGAAATTGATAACGGGTTTGGAAACCCCTTCTCTGGTTTTCCATTTCTTTTCAAGGTTCTAAAGTTCTTATTATTAGGGAGAGTTCTTTTAAATAGATGGGTGTGTCTTGATAGTAGCATTGAGAAGTGATAAAAATATTTTTTAAATCCTTGTTTTCCATCTCAGGATCAATACTGCGTATTGGTTCCAAGGCAGAAGGCTGACAAGAGCAAGGCATTGGGGGCTAAGTGACTTGCCCAGGGTCATACAACTAGAAAGATTTGAACCAGGACTTCCTATCTCTAGGCCTGCCTCTCAATCCACTGAGTGAGAAGTGACAATAATATTTCAAAAAACAACAACAAAACATCAATACAATATTTTAAAGGTTTTGACTATCTTTCCCTTAGCTGAACATAAGGTTCATCTCTAAGGTTTATTATTTGTAGTATAGATGTAGCAAGCATATTCAGACTTTACAAGAATAGTGTCATACATAAGAGATCTCCCAACTCAGAGCATTGTGTCCAAGTCCATGTTATTGTGAATCCAATGCAAAAAGAGGAAAGAAGAAAACAATGATGATGTTTTGCAGCATAAAAAGAGCTGGCAGGGCTTTTGCCATGCTCAGAAAATCAAACTCAGCTGTTTACTGGGAACACTGTTTCTTACTGAACATCTTAACATCTTGTGGCAATTGTAAGTTAAAAAAAAAACTAGTAAATGCTAATTCAAGTGTAAAGGAGAAAAAGATTTGCCACGTGGAGAAAGGTGAGGTCCAACAGACAAGCCATTTGCTGAGAATCAGTTGGATGTGGCAAAGATGTTTCTGCAGAGACTGATGACAGTAGTGCCTGAATCCCAGAGTTTTTAGTTTCCCTAGCATATGGGTTTTCCTACCTCATGTGCTTCCCTCCCAGGTCCTTTTGTGTGCCCATTCTCCGCCATAGAATTTGAGTTTGTTGGTGCGAGAGTATTACCTAGGTTTATGTGTGTATTGTGATATATATTTTCATGGAATATAGACATGCATTTATACATGAACTTTTAATGTGCATAGATATTTATTTTGACTTTTTACTTAGCAAATGGTTTATATTTCTTTTCGTTATATTTGTGAGTGGATGGTTCTTATAAATAGAAAAACATTAATGTGGGCTTGAAAGCTAACATTCTGAGCAAGGGGAGCATATTGCCTCTCATCAAGGTTATCCCTAGCACCCAGAGACAATTTGAGTGTAACTAGGTGCTGATCATCTGTCCCTGGGAACCTAGACCTAACAACATGAGAGCAAATTGTAGAAAGTGGACCTACCCAGAAAGTAAGTAAATCCACACACTCAGGCTTGATGGGTAGAGCCTCTACATAATGTGGGTGAAGGTGTAAATTTCAGCTCGATGTCAGGAAAAAATTAGGTAACGGTCCTTATTGTAAGATTTCAATCAAAAGCGAATGGTGACGCCTGTCAGGTATTGTTATAGGAAAAATTCTGCTAAGGTTACAGTGGTTGGACTTAGTGTGCTGAGACTCTTTCAGGTTCTAGGATACTGTGGAGGTGTATAAGAGGTAGATTTTTGACTTGACAAAGAGAGAAAGTTCTTAAGAATTTGAACTGGCCAAAGGTGGGTTGCCTTGGGAAATGTTAGATTCCATCACATTAGAAATTTACGAAGAGTTTGTACTACTTCTTCCATGACTTGTTGGAAAGAAGGCTCTTGTTTATGTTCATTTTGGACCTGATGACCTCTAAGTCTTCCAACTGAGATTCTCTGATTCTCTGAATGCATTTAGAGCAGAGTTATTGGCTCAGGGTTGGGTTCTATTTTTTCATTTTTGATTTTGTTTTTTTGATATCACTATTCACCACTAGAAGGAACTATACTATGCCTTTAAAAAATTAGACATGAGAGAAAAAAGAATTTAATTCCCTCCCTCCCCTCCCCCAGGAAAGAAAACTATCTAAACAGTGCTGACAACGTTTCTGAATATTCTTTATATTTTTTTACTCTTCTCCTTTTAGCGGTTAACAATTTCTGTAATTATTGAGGCTGGTTTTTCCTGATCTTTTCTTGAAATTGCCTTCAGTGTGTCAATCAACAACTACTGAGGCCCCTCTCTATCTGCTTGGTGTTGAGGTGGGTACTATGATCTCTGTGCAGTGGGTGAGCGATCCCAGTCCACAAAAAGCTTATAAGCTATCAGAATTATGAAGCCCCTGGTGGACAATATAACAAAGATTGGATGGGGCAGAAAGCTCATTAGTCACCACATAAAAACAACCAAATAAAAGAATTCTTGATCTTCTTTTACAGGCATTCGTGTTATCAGTAATGCTGGTGGGACCAATCCCCTTGCTTGTGCTAAGGCTCTTCACAGGGTGGCAAAGAAGGCTGATGTGGATTTGAAAATAGCAGTTATCACTGGGGATGACATAATGGGAGAGGTAGGAGAATTTATGAAATGCACATATGCACAGGAAATGTGGTAGTTATGGCACAGAGAAGCTTAATTTCTTTTGGTTTATGCTGGAGGCAGAATGATGCAATGGGAACAAATCCTGGATTTAGGTCCAGAGGATTGAGGTTCAAATCCTGACTCTGCCAGATGTGTAAGTGGAAATTTAGTATCAATCACGTAAAAGACACACCTAAACAGAAAGGAAAAAGGAAGTTTGGGGCGAGGTAAGAATTCTGGGAGATGAAATCCAAAGGATACAAAATTTCCACTTATACACAGGTGATCTTGGGCAAGTCATTGGTCTGGCAAATATTATACTGGGCTTAGGGTTGGAAAGACCTGCATTCAGATTTTCCTATCAGGCACTTACTATCTATGTGACCCTGGAGAGGTCACATAATCTCTCTGTACCTCAGCTTTTTCATCTATAAAATTAGGTGGATTGGACTCTGGCATCTAATGTCCCTTCTAGCTCCCACTCTATGATGCTATGTATCTCTCTGGGATTTTGTATCCTTATTCATAAACTATACAGTGTGTATTACATAGTCTCTAAGTTCTTTCTGTTTCAATTTTTGTACTCTATTAATGGAATTATTGGTATATAAAAACGTTCTGAAGTCTGAAATCTAACAGATTGCTAAACTTTTTTTATTCATTGTTTTTCTATTATACAGAACTATAGTAGTACAAACAATGTAACCTGCAAAAGATTCTCATTCCCCGAGTAACTCCAAACTAAATAACAGATTGTTGAACTACATTTTGGAAAGGAATATCCTCATCAGAATTTTCTTAAGCCAGTAAAATCATGAGGCTAGACAAAGAGAGAGAGAGAGAGAGAGAGAGAGAGAGAGAGAGAGAGAGAGAGANGAGAGAGAGAGAGAGAGAGAGAGAGAGAGAGAGAGAGAGAGAGAGAGAGAGAGAGAGTGAGTTCTGGATTTCAAGGACTAAGGTTCAAATCCCACCTTTTATACTTCCTCTGCAACTTTGGCTAAGTCACTTATCCTGACTCACTTCCATTATTTGTAAAATGAGAGAATTATTTAGGGAAACTCTGAGGTTCCTTCCAGATTTATAATCCTTAAAAAATATTGGTTATGTGGGAATTTATTGTATCCATCTGAGCAAAGGAAATGAAGAACATATTCTTAGCCACAACATGGGAATAAATGTGTTATAGAAAGCTTGATGATATGTTAGAAATACATGGATTCTGCCTACATCTTATCATTTGTATTACTTTTGTAATATAATGTGTGCCAATAACCAAGTCTTTTTTTTTAACCCTTACCTTCTGTCGTAGAATCAATACTAAGTATAGGTTTCAAGGGAAAAGATCTGTAAGGGGCTAGGCAATGGGGATTAAGTGACTTGCCCAGGGTCAGTCACATAGCTAGGAAGTGCCTAAGGCCAAATTTGAGCCCAGGATTTCCCTTCTCTAGACCTGGTTCTCTATCTACTGAGCCACCTAGCTGCCCCTCAAGTCATCTTTTAATGGAGTTTGATTTTTATAATCCCTTTGTAAATGGATTCTGTGAAATATTCATGTATCTTAATTTCTTAACAGAAAGATAACCTGAAAGGATCAGGGATTATAGATATGGAGAATGGAAAGCCATTTCCAGACACCATTCAGAGTATGAATGTCTACCTCGGGTGAGTATTTCCCTCCTTGTATTTCTTCCTTTGGCAATCAGAAGTCTGCAGTTAAAATGAAACTTTGCCTTACAGGCTTGGTTTTGTTTAAGAAGAAGAAGGCATATAAGTAGAAGCAATACCTACACTAGGCTCAGTTTTCAATCTTCTGCACATCTTAGTCCATACTCTATCTCTTAGACCGGTGATGGGCAAACTACAGCCTGCGGGCCAGATGAGGCCCCATGAAATGTTCTATCCCACCACGTGACATTATTCCTAATCTGATGAATACAATGAGTAGGACACAATACAATGAAACTTGGAAAGAGTTGCCTTAGAAACAGACTAACAGATGAGCATTTCCTTTCCTTTGGCCCCCTCTTTAAAAAGTTTGCCCATCACTGTCTTAGAAGGTCCTGCATTCTTATGACTTCAATTATCACCTCCTCATGTTTGACTTCCAGATCTATACCTTTAAGCCTGGATCTCTCCATCTCTCTAATGAATCTCACCTCTAAATGGCTCTACGTGGTTTTTCATTACTTCAATTACATCATATCCCTCCTTTCCACCCTTGTAAACATTTGTCATCTGCCTCATTTCTGTACCCCTTAGCATATACTATCTGTCGTTTTTATCTTTTTTTCTATATCTCCTAATTCCCTAACTAGATTATGAGCTCCTCAAAGCAGGAACCAAACATCTTTGTACCTGGTAAGGACCTCTTATACAGTTTTATGTTCATCGTAAGCTTATTAGTGGTGCTGATAATGATGTATTTAGCTCTGGAATGGCCTTGTTTGGGATGCAGTACCTAGCACATAATAAAAGCTTAACAAATGCTCCTTAGATCTGGTTTTTATTTAATTGCTTTCCTTTTTATAAGTCAATGTTCAATGTGTAAGGGTGCATGGTAGGAAATAACTGCTATTAAAAAATCTATCTAATAAAGCTTTAAAGAAAGGGGAGAAGATGAGTGCCTTATTTACAGAAGCAAATCTATAAATGTAAAAAAATTGTTTGGATATAATTTTAGAGAAATGCTAGATTTTATTAATGTAAAATAGAAGATATTTTGGAATTTTTGTTGACATCATTTTACAGACCGGATGATGCAAAGCATGGATGATGAATCAATGAACAAAATTCAATTCAACAAACATTTATTAAGTTTCTGCTACATGTGGGACACTGGTCAATGAAATGCTGAGATGTTTTGTTCATTAAAATAAAAACCTAAAGCCAATCTTGATGAAAAGAATAAATCAAAGTTTCCTTTTTTCCCATAGTGCAAGACCAATAAGCCGAGCCTTGGACTTAGGTGCCGACATTGTCTTGACTGGCCGTTGTGTGGACAGTGCCGTGGTTCTAGGACCACTTATTCATTCTGTAAGTTTATTTGCTTTTAGGAAAAAGGTTGAAAAACACCCAAATATTAAATCAATCTCATTGTTTGGAACATATAGGTCTTTTGAAATATAGTAAAATGTTTCTTAATTTTTAAGTGTCAGTTAAATTTCTTAAAATGTTAAATGCAGAAATCTAAAGTGAATAAGCCAGAATAAACGGAGTAAAAATGAAAAATTTTAAATATGTAAGTAAAAAATGGGGGAGGATAGTGATTTTCAATGTGATTTCCATGGAACTATTGACTTTATTTTTAAGGGGAAATTTTATTTATTTCTGTCTGCTTTTTATTTGTTTAGTCATTTTTCTTTTTTAAAAAATGAGATGGGATAACTTTGTATCCCAAACATTCCAAGCTGCAGAGCTGTGAGCCTGAGGTAACCCAGGATGCATTTATTCAAAGGTTTTAAATCACTGTTTCAGACTGGAGCCTTAGGAATATAGCCTTCCCTTAAATGCAATACTCTGTTCTTATAATTGTGACATGTGGATTAATTGAAAAGACAGAGGAAACAAAGGTTTGAGCTTCTGAGCATATTAATTTTTTTATTAAGTATCACATACAACTGCATAATCAATTGCAGAATCGGATCTCCTCAGCTTGGCGTTAGGCCCGAAATATAGAAAGAGACAGATTTTGATGCATTAAGAGATGATAAAAAGAAGGATCTAAAACAAGATGTGTAATTAGGTAATCTTATTTCTAATTGGAGGAAAGATTAGAGGCTTTCCAAATTGGGGGTGGAGGGGAAAATAAATAGACACAATTCCTTAAAATCAGAAAAAGAGCTGTTATATTCACCCCAAGTATTTATATTCAGTCAAAGGAACATGGAAATGATAACTGATTGATCAGTACAGGACCAATTTTAAGGAAAGACATAGGCGTTGCTTGATATGTATAACTGTGAGAAAAGTCTTTCCATCAGTCTTCGGATGTGATTGGATTTCTGGTCATCATAACCTGGGTCATTAGCTAAGGGTATCTAAGCAGCAGGTAGAGGCCGTCCAGCTTCCCAGCCTCCCAGGGCTAGGTTCAAATAATGCAAAAAAGTTTCCATGATATACTTTTTTTCACAACACAGAAGTTGGACTAGATCCATAATTGACTAGAAAGAGAACTGAGCTAGACCCAGAATTGATTTACAGGATGGAGGCAGTATACTTTAATAAATTTCCACAATTCCATCTTAGCTTAGCTCTCTGAATACAACAAAAACGACTTCATTTGAGGTGATGCAGAATTAGAAAGGTGCACAATTATGGGCATGTAGAGTCAGGAATCAGTGTTGAAGATGTCTTATTGAATTCCCTCAGCACTGAATACTTCTGCCTTCCTAAGCAAGTCCAACTCTTCCCATTCCAGGATCCTCTTTCATGGAAGTCTGTATTCTTTATCTAGTCTCCTATAAATCTTCTGGGGCAGATTTATTCTCTGTGCTTAGGACCATAGAATCAGCTATATTTAAATCTCAGGCACTGGTGGAGTTGGGCTGCAGGAGAAGTTAAACTCATCCCTGCATGGAAAACTTCTGGAGCTTCTTGGACTCATCAGCTTCATGCCGTGTACTCTTGTGGTCTACTGCATCACCTTTCTGCTATGATGGATTGCAGTAAGATTGAGGCAGCCAAGTGGTACAATGGATAGAATACTGGGCTTGGAATATGGAAACTCTGTGTTCAAGTTCCACTTCAGACATTTATTTAGCAAGTCACCTAAACGCAGTCTACTTCACTTTCCTCCATAAAATGTGGATAACACCTATCTCCCAGGGTTGTCGTAATAATCAAGTGGATAAAATATACAAAGTTCTTTGTAAATCTTAAAGCTCTATATAAATGTTCATTAACGTTATTGCTAATAATAATTAATAAAATTTGTGTGATTTATAGAGCACTTTCATCATTAAAAATCCCATTGGTAGAAGGTGGTGCAGGTTTCAATTGTCCCCATTTTACTGATAAGAAAATAATGTCTAAAAGAATTTAAGTGATGTATTAACCTTCACCATGTTTATGACATTGAAGATAGGACTTAAATCAAGATCTTACTCTCAAAAAGTCAGTTGTTTCAGTAAAATTTGTTGGCTCTTTGTAGTATCCTTAATCTGAGGTCCTTGGTAGATTTCAGGGAGTCCACAAACTTAGATGGAAAAAGATTTTTATTTCATATTTCATCTTTATCTCATCTAATTTATTTTCTTTATGATGCTTTGTGTTTTATGCATTTAAAAACATTCCGAAAGGGGGTCCAGAGGCTTCACCAGACTGCCAAAGGGGACCATTACACACGCAAAAGTTTATCCTCAGCTAGATCTCACAGGAATATTTGGAAAAGAATGTACTTGAAGAATCTGTGATTTTAGTGATGTTTGTACCCATTTCACTGATACAGATGACAATCCCTTTATCATATAGAAGGCTATCTTGATGACTTACTATGACCAAAAACATATTATCTTGTATTCAACCATGCCATTAGCCTTCAGACTATACATAGATTGATTCTGAGAGGAAAGACATACAATCCATCATCAAACCCATACATAAAGTCTTTCTAACTCAATGGCACCTTCCAAGATTTATGTTCTACTGACCAGAACCTCTCAGAAGCTACAACCATGTCCATCTCCACAATGAGAAATTGGAGTGGAACACGAGGGGAAGAGAAAGTAAATGGAGATATTTATAGGCAAACCACTTCTATATCTGTGGAAGAAAGGTACTATTGGGACACAGGGTATTGTTATTCTTACCTGTTCTGGGTAACCATTTCCCAGGACAGCCTCATGATTGCTATGATATTTGAGTGCTGAAGTCTTCTCTGAGATGACTCAGTAGTTGTACATGGGCTATGGGTGAGGACCCCAGAAACAAAATATGATTTAAGTGTAACTGGATGGTCATATTAATATCAGATAACCTTTGCTTCTTGCCCTCTGCAGCAAGTGACTAGTCAGTAATCTGCCTTACTACCTTGATATATAAGGATAGATTCCAGCTCCAAGTGAATTATAATAGGAGGAAGGATCCAAAATAATTCTTATGCTTCGGGGATATCTTTGGTTGATTTCTTCTGCAATTTTCGAGGTCCCCCTCATAAAATCATTATGTCTTTAATTTTGTTTTCCCCTATTTTGACTCCGTTTAAAGGTTAGCCCTCCTTTGGAAACCAAAGACTCATGAGAAAATAAATTTAGAGCTGCAAAGGACCTGAGAGGTCAGCTAGTTTGTCCCTTTCATTTTATAGTTGAGGAAATGGAGATTGAAAAAGATTAAAGTGACTTGTAGGCAATTACTCAGGGGGCAAGTAACAGGCAGGATCTGAATCCATATTCTCTGCCTCCATATCGCTTACCTTTGTCATTATAGCAATCTAAATTTGACTAAAGCAGCAGTCTCTTACCTCACTACCACAGGAATGGAAGCATATTATATCAGTCATTTTCTGGGGTCAGGATTGGCCATTATAATTGAGCAAGAATTGCCTGCCTTTCAGTATTATTTTAATGTGCATTATTGCATTATCTATTTACCATAAATTTTGTGTATGTTGTTCTGCTGATCCTTACTTTGTTCTGCCTCATTTCCTACAGTTCTCCTTCATTTTAATCATTAACAATTCTTGGATTTCAATATAATCTACCCACCTCAGGAAGGAATTTAAAAATTTTCCAGTTGAGGCTCCTTCTTTCACAAACTGTGGCTATGGCTGAGTTTTTAAGCAAACCTCTTGTGTGAATATGTGGGTTTACATAAGCAAGTTAAGGAGAAAATTCAAGAAGATATTAAAATAGTAAGCTCTTAGTGTCTGTTAAATGGGATCCTGTTCATCTATAGTATCTCTCAGGATATACTTATTACTTACAGAAAGATGTACCTTCTGTGGCAGACTTGGATGAAACTATTACAACAAAATGCATCGTTGAAATTCTCTCTCTGCCATTTATTAAGTAATGACGATTTGAATAAAAACTTTAAAAGGTTATGAGCCTCTTTTATTTATAAATAGCCTTTTTTGGTTGGAGGAGTCATTTTTAAATATGCAGGAGGAAAAGCTATGAAAAGTGGCCTTTTCTCCCTTTTCCTAGAGTTCCCTGTTCGAGATTGACCACAGGGTGGCACTAACAGTTTTTGATTCATTAGTGAAATGTTCATGAATTTTCCTTATGCTGATCTGCTTTCTGTGAGTTCATATTTTAAACATATTTCATTTGAGCTTAACCTTTCTCAAGTTAGTGAAGTTTTGAGAGGACTCTCATGACAGGATGTACAGATTTTTTTGAAGAACTTAAGTTTCTGATATATTTTTTAATAAGCTCATAGCCTGGTAGGTGTGAATTATTGATAGCAAAAATAAAAAGAGCTTTAGAGTATGTATGAATGCATGTATGTATGCCTATATACACTCAGTTTCAAGATTTACAAAACTGAATTTCTTTTTCATATAACTTTATGATTTCTAGACGACAGATTTGCTCTTTAAAAAGCTATTTATTTAGCAAAACTAGAACACTGTACAGAGTAATAGCAATATTGTACGATCATCAACTGAGATAGACTTGGCTACTCTCAGCAGTACAATGATCCAGAACAATTATGAGGGACTTAGGACAAAGGATGCTATCCACCCCCAGGGAAAGATCTGTTGGAGTCAGAATGCAGATCGAAGCGTGTGATTTTTCATATTAGTTTATTCTTATTTATAGGAGTATTCTCTTTCAACAATGACCAATATGAAAGGATGTTTTGCATGATAATTCATATATAGCCCAGATCAAATCGCTCACCATCCCCAGGATGGGGAAGGGGATAGTGAGAAACAATTTCGATATTATAACTTCAAAAAATGTATGTGGCGAATTGTTATTATATGTGATTGGAAAATTAAAATACTTTTTTTTTAAAAAGACCTATTTATTTATTGTTTTGTTTTTAAACCCTTAACTTCTGTGTATTGGCTCATAGATGGAAGAGTGGTAAGGGTGGGCAATGGGGGGGTCAAGTGACTTGCCCAGGGTCACACAGCTGGGAAGTGTCTGAGGCCGGATTTGAACCTAGGATCTCCCGTCTCTAGGCCTGACTCTCAATCCATTGAGCTACCCAGCTGCCCCCTATTTATTTATTGTTAATGTCTAGCTAAAAATACTTGTTTTTTAAAAAATCTTTTAAATAATTTACTCCTAATGTTGATCATTTAAAATAATTACCTGTCTTAACTATAATAATATGAATAATAATAATATGGACATAGTATTTGAAGGTTGGCAGAGAATCTAACATATATTATTTCATTTGATTCTCACAACAACCTTGGGAGGTAGATGCTATTATTCCCATTTTATAGATGATGAAAGCTAAGGAAACAGAGGTTAAGTGATTTACCCAGGCTGCCAGAGCTAGTAAGTATCTGAGGATTTGAATTTAGGGTTCCCCAATTCCAAGTTCAGGATTCTATCCACTATGCTAAAAATGTTTAAATAAAAATGCTTATTCTCCTCCAAAGATGATAAACTCCTTCAGGAAAAGGACTATTTTTCATCTAGTTTTTTTATTCCAAAATTCCCAGATATAGTAAATGGCTAATAAATGCTTAATAGATTAAATTGCAAAAAGTATATTATTTTAGTTTTCAATTCATAGTATTCAAGTATTCAATAGTATTCAATTCATAATAAACTACTAGTAAATACAATACTACTTTGTTGTTGTTTGGTCATGTCTGACTCTTTATCATCTCATTTGGGGTTTTCTTGGCAAGAATACTTGAGAGGTTTGCCATTTCCTTCTCCAGCTCATTTTTACAGAGGAGGGAACTGAAGCAAAGGGTAAAGTGACTTACCTAAGGTCATCCAGCTAGCAACTATTTAAGAACTAGACATGAACTCAGGAAGATGAGTCCTCCTGACTCCAAGCTGGGCACTCTATCCACTGTATAATCTAGCTACGCCAGTATATACTACTACACACCTAGTATAGAGATCCTCCCCTTTGATGCATTCACACGGTATGGAGATGTTGCTGGCTTCTAGAAGACTCTGACAGCAACTTCTAACTTGTGGCAGATCCTACCATATGGAGACGCTTGAAGCATGTGCCTAGTGATGGTCTGATGTCCTAGTCCAGGTCCCAACTTCTAGGAGAGATTCATTAGCAGGATGGCTGTAGGATGGTGGATCTTTCAACTATACCAGCTCTAGAGGACACTTAAATTCTAAGGAGGATGCAGTCAGTGTAGGAGTGTAGGTGGGAATAGAGCCCCCCAAAAAGCCAGAATCTTAAGGTAATGATATAAATACTGATGATTCCTAATTGATCAGATTAGATTTGCCTCCATTTACTGTTTTTAAATGTCATGAAAATTTTTAAGGTGAGGAAAAATCCATGCCTTAGCATTGACATTTTTATTTTACATATTTTGTTCTCATCACATCAAGCAATGAGTGAACCATTTTCTAGTAGGTGATTTGATCTCTGGAGATGATTTTTTTTCCAATTAAGTTAAACATTTATTAAGTAGCCGCTTTTCTGCAAAGTCCTGTCCAAGGTTATGGAGACACCAGAACCAAAAATGATATAATTGCTGCCCTCAGAGTGTTTGGGTTCCATTGTAGGGACATATTCCATACATAGATTAAGTCAATATAAGATCATTTGAGGAGAAACTATTGGCAATTGGGAGGAACAGGGCTAAAGGATAGTTCATGGAGTAAGTGGGGTATAATATTTGCAAGGTCAATTGATAGACATTGCCAATTTGTGTGAATTATCCAGAGAATAGCTGGCTTGTCCTAGTAATAGTAGTTTTGGTCTTTGTTTGTTTATATGAATGTTTATGAGAAACTTTAACTTTTCTTCTCTTTAGAAATCTTTTAATTTTTATTTCTATAAATGAGTTATTTTAATTTCAGTAATAATAAATACAGTGATTATGTTTATAGAAAGGCTTAACATAACTGAAATATTTTTTCTATTTTTCCCTTATAGTTTGGTTGGAATAGAAATGACTTTGACTTGCTGGCAGCTGGAAGGTAAATCTTTTCATTTAACTGTGTTCCTTGTTTTTATCACAAGAAGAATAATTTGGTGAAATCATTTTCAAATGTAAAATACTTGGTAGATAATTCTAATTAATTTTTTTTAATTAAATATAACTGAAAATGACATTTGCAATGAAGTTTTTTAAACAATTCAGCTTTTCTTAAACCTAAGAAAATGAATTAGGTAAATGTTGTTTAATGGAATTAAGAAAACCTAATATAGTAAAAAACAAATGGAGTTGGAAGTCTGGAGACTTGGGCATCAAGTGCTGCTAACTGTGCTACTGTGTAACCTTGGGCAAGTTGTTTAAATTCTCCTGATACCTTGATGGTAAAATTAAGAACTTAAGTTACCATAGATAAACTCTCAGAACCCTTTCTGAATTTCAAAGGGTGAATCTTTGTGATTATGTGAATATGCTAGTGAAATATGCTGTGGTGAATAGTGGGCTGGCCTGGGAGCTAGAAACATCTGAGGTCCGGTTTGCCTATGATTCCTACCATCCATGTGACCATGGAAAAGTCCCTTCTCCTTGTCCTAATGCAGGGAATTTCAGGCAAATTGTTGGTCTCCTTCTCTGGAAGGAATTTCAACACTGGAAATTCCAACACACAGATGAAATCACAGATCCAAACCAAAATTTTAAAAAATCCTCGTGAATGATTTTTAGAATAGTTGTGTCTTCACTGGTGTGACTCTGGGTTTATTGGAAATAATAAGCATTTGCTTATAATCTCAGGGAGTGGGGAGAGTATAGAGGAGGAGCTAGAGAGAAGGGATTTGGAACTCAAAAAAAAATTTTAATGAATTTTAAAAACTAATTTTACATGTAATTGGGAGAAATAAAATAATATTTTTAAAAAGGAATTGAAAGAAATAATAAGCATCCATCATTAATTTACAAAAGAATTGAATCTAGTGTATAATGCTAGAAAATGACAAATATGGTATGTTAAATTATAATGTCATTGGATATAATCTTTTGAATTCAATTCTCCAAAATATATTTACCAAGCACTTACAATTGGAATGGTACTAGAAACTAATCATTTACATAGGTATAACATTTAAAAGTTAACAAAACTTTTCTATGATTTCCTTTGATCCTCACAATAGCTTTGTGAAAGAAGATTCCACAGGTAGTACCACTTCCATTTTATAGATGAGGATACTGTAATAAGGGAATAAGGCAAGTGGATGGGGTTTGTGGGTCCCTAGATCAGTAGGTGGGAAAGGAGGGTGCAATAGTGGAGGTAGTAGATTGAGGTGGTAGGAGAGATGTAAGGGAATGGCTGAGTTTAGGGAAATATAGGACAATAGAGCGGCAAGGGGAGTTGATGAGGTAATTGGGCAGGCAGCTGCAACAGGGAGACAGAGACTGGGTAAACAGGCTTGAGATAGAGACACTGAAGGGAAACAGGCTGAACCCTTCAGGTAGGAAGGGCACTTCTACAGACAAAGGTTGGGGCCAGTCAGAAATGGTTTGAAACTAACTAGAGAGCTTTCTAGTCAGTTTCTCAGGTTCACACAGACAGAGTCTCAAGGCTCTTCCCTGTCTGTGAAATAGAAGGGCTTCTCAGAGGAACTATAGAGATCACCACTTCCTCCAAGATGGATGCCTCCAGCTCCCCTCAGGAACCAAAAGAAACAATTCCTTTCTCTCCTTAACCCTCTTTTATCATTCAACCAATGATTTAGCAAAAGGTTTGATTAAATGACAACAGGGTTTATTAAGTTTCAGGGTTGATTATAAAGGACAGAGGGATACAAGGTTTCTCTAACAAAGGCCTAGAGAGAAGCTCCAGGTTGGGGAGGGACACAGGAATGGGAGACCGAGAAAGGGCCTGCCCTCACTCAGCCCTGGGAGGCTTTGTTGCCTTTAAAGTTAGGGAAGTAATAAACAATGAATCAGGAGATAGTTTGTATCAAGGGTAAGCCCTACTTGTCTATGGGGAAAACTAAGTCTTCAAAGTTTGATTGCTACCACCCAAAATCCACCCTTCTCCCAAAACCCACAAGAAATCAGGAAAGGAAATGGGAAATGAAATAGGGAAGGTCAGGGAAATCCAGAGGAATTAGCTAAGCTACAAAATCTCAAGAGAAAAGCACAAATTCAAGGCCAAGTTTCAGCCCAAAGGCCAAGCTCAGTTGCCCCCTCTGCTCTGTCCAAGCCTCAGGGATCAACTGCCCTTAGTCAGGGTTCTAAGCCCTCTTAACTGCCAGAAATTCTGCAGTTAGCATTTTGCAGGGTTGATTGCACCTCTGCACTACATTTTATAGATGAGGATACTTAGGTTCCAGGACTTGCCCATGATTATGCTGCTACTAGTAACTGGCAGAAGTGAGATTCAAACCCAGTTTTCTGCAGACTCCAAATCCAGCAGTCTTTCTATCATACCAGGCCTATTTTCAATTGATGGTTATTGATTGATCGTGACTTAATGGTCATTAGGTGACTTAAATTAATGGTCATTGATCATTAGCTGACATTTATTTAAAAGTGGATAATTTATATAAACTAAGTAAAAGTTACTTTTCAAATATAATTCATTTAATTTTTTAAAAATATAATTTCATTTTTGTCCTTTTTTACTTTATCATGTGTTGGAAAGTTCTGCTTATTGTGGCTAATGTCAGATTATTTCTGTTTGTTTTGCAGTCTTGCTGGCCATCTCATTGAATGTGGTGCTCAGTGTACTGGGGGGATATACACTGATTGGCATACAGTACCAGACTGGTAGGTCTCAATTAATATATGTAGGAAAAGTTACAGCACAAGGGAGAAGCTACATAACTTTTATACATTCGACTATTCCATCCTTTCAAATGGAGTTATTTATTGTACATAATCTCTTTCAGTATGGCCAATGAGCAAATTTTACTTAATAAATGATATGATTAATTTACTAAGATTCTGAGCTGAATATGAGAGAATTCCCAATTTGCTCTTATTTCTTATGAATGATACGCCTTTGTTTCCTCCAGCTGAACAATTAAATCCAATGATTGCTTTTATTTATTCACAATTAAGTTGGGTGTTGTCTAGTGTTCATCTAATAGATATAGAGCTTCTCTAAGAAATAATTACCAAAAAAAAATTATTTTAAAGAAATGATTACAAAAACTCTGAAGGCTCAACCTTAATTAAGATGTTATAAGAATTTAGCATAAAGTGGTTCATCTTTGAGGGTTTTTTGGTTACTATTTTTATTGTTTTATTTATAACATAATATGTAATATAACAATAATATAATATATATCTGTTATAATTATGTAATAAATGATACATATGTTTATCCAAGTGGAGCAAATTCTCACATTAGATATGTCCATATATCTATGTCTCATTCTTTTTCCCCCTTTCCCTTCCCCCTCCCCAAGAGGTTTTATTTCTATACAATCTTATAATACAAACCCTAAGAAAATTGTTTTAAGAAGACTCTGTTATGGTAAGCTGAGCCATTCAACAAATAAACCCACTCTTTAATTTAATTTAATTTAATTTAATTCAGATTCTTTACTTCTGTCATTTGAGACTCTCAATAAGTAGATCTCAACCTACCCTTCAATGCTGTCTCCCACTCTTCCTCTTTACAGATCCTCTATTCTAGAAGAACTGGTTATCTCTAATGATTCTCTTCTGTTTGTTTCACTTTCATTTCTTCAGATGCAAAGGTTAAGTGACTTGCCAAGACCACACACCTAGTAAGTGTCTGACACAAGATTTGAACTCAAATCTTCCTGATTCCAGGTCCAAAGCTTTTATCTGTTGCATCATCTAGCTGTGACCAAACTGAATCCTTTGGGACTCATGGAAATACAATAAAATGACTTCACTTTTTAATGACATTTGAAATCTAAGCAATCTGCCTGTGCCCTCTCCTTTCTAAATTAGTAATTTATTCTAATTAGTAAAGTCACTCCTAAACCAATTTAGAGCATACTGACATTTGACATATTATCCCATATCTAACTAATTTTACAAAAGGAAATTTCTTGATAAAGGATTTAGTTTAAGATGATGGATAGGAAAGTGATTTACAGACTGGAAGGTACTATGGAATTATAAGGTAGAAGTTTTACTATTGAAGAGACAGGTGGAATATTGGATAGAGTGCCAGGCTCAGAATCAGGAAGAGATTCATTCAAATTCTCTGACATGTTGATTTAGTCAAATTTAGAGCAATGTGATAATAAATGGATTTGAAGGCGAGTACCCACATTTTCAAATCCTGGAGTTCACCAGCCTTTCTCTGAAAAATTCTCTGTCTTACCATATGTCCCAGATAGGTGACTCCTTGGAACTTCTCTACTAAGTGATTGTTGGATTTTAAACTCTATTGGTGGAGAAAATTCCCACATTGGGAGTTTTCTATGCTGAAGGTTTTATAATAATAGATCATTCATAAAGGCTCATGTTATTATTTTCAATTCTGTATCTTATAAGAGATCTAATCAAAGAATTATAGTTATTGTTAATCAAAAGTGATTTTCACTCATGTTATGATTTCTTTTAAAATCATACATTAGAATTCCAATGAGGACAGCCTCTATATCTATAAAGCATTTTAAATCTTTTAGTCTTGTTATAATAGTTTAAGAAAATTCTTATATAGTTTAAGAACTATATTTAAAAATAGTTTAAGAAATCTTGTTATAATAGTTTAAGAAAATCCCTAAGACACTAAATGTCAACTTTATAAAAACAAAAATGTAGACCCCTACCTTGATAGAGTGAGATAGAGAAGATCCTCTTTTTTTCTTGTACTTCCAATGAGCATAGCATGATATATCCTCCTACAGCTAAGTTGTTAAGGAAAGAAGATCCACCCTCTACCTTCAGTGGTCCCCATTACCTATTGAACAGAGAATAAATTACTTACTCTGGCATTTAAGAACTTTCACAGTCTCCCTTCAATCTATCTTGCCAATATTTATCAATCAAACATTTTATTAAGTGCCTACATAATGCCATCATGTGCTAAGCACCGGGTATACAAAGAAATCCCCCCAAAAAAGCAAGGGCTTTGGGGGAATTCACATGCTAATTGAGGAAACATGTAAGCAAGTCTGTATACACGGAGGAGACTGGACGGTTGGCTGGAGGTTGGGGGTGAAATTCTTGAAGATGTAGGACTTGATCTGAGTCTTGAAGTAAGCCAAGAGATGGCAGTGAAGGAGAGCTTTTCATGCATAGGGACAGACAGTGAATAAGTACAGTCAGGAGATGGAAATTTGGTGTATAAGGAACAGCAAGAAGGCCAGCAGTGTTGCAAGATGTTAACATACACAGAGCAGGATATGGTATGTGAAGACAGAAAAGGTCACAAGAAGGGTAGGTCAAGAAAGACTTTAAAAGCCAAAAAGAGAATTCTATATTTTATCCAGAAGGGGATAGGGAGCCAGTAGAGTTTATTAAATAGAGGAGTAACACGGTCAGAACTTCACTTTCAGAAGATCATTTGGCAGTTTACTTGAGTAGAGAGAGACACGTTAGGCAGAGCAGAAGGTTATTTAAATATTCCAGGCTTGAGATAATGAGAGTCTGCACCACAGTGGCAGATCTGTGAGTAGAAAGAAGAGAACATTTAATAGCAACCTATGTGAGAAATGGAGTGAAGGTAAAAATGAGGAGACTGGACAATAGATTGGATGTATGGGGTGACTGAGATTGAAGAGTTGAGGATGACTCCAAGGTAGCAAGCCAGGGAAAATTTCCTCAAGAGTAATTCAAAAGAAGGGAGGGTTGGGGGTCATGGGGAAAGAAAAGGAATCCTCTTCTGTAGATGTGTTTGAGATAACTTTGGGATATCCAATTTGATATGTTTAATAGGTAGTTGGTGATGTCAGGTTTGAGATCAGGAAAGAAGATAAGATTAGGTAAAGAGCTCTGAGAATCATTTTCATAGAACTTATAATTTAATCCATGGGAGTTGATAAAATCACCATGTAAGATGGCATAGAAAAAGAAAATAAGGGGTCTCTGAACAGATCTTTGGGGAATACCCATGATTGGTGGAAAGAGCAACCTCATCTCATACCAGTTTCCCTTACATACTCTTTGTGCTCCCTGAAAAGGTACATATTGCTTTCTAACTCCCATTTTTGGCTTTCTCTTTCTGTCTCTTTACCCTTACTTTTGACAGAATCACAAAATTTGAGAATTGAAAGATGTCTCAACAGCCATTTAGTCCAACCCATGGAAGACAGAATTTCCATTATAATATACTGAACAATGACTTTCCAGCCTCTCTCTCCCTATCCATCCCCAAGGAGAGAGACTCCAACCACCTCTCCAGGCATGCCTTTGGGGCAGCTTTAATTGTTAGAAAGCTCTTCTTGACATGTAACCTAAATTTGCTTCTTTGAAACCTCTCCACATTTTTCCTGGTTTTGCCCTGTGGATCAAAACAGAAAGAACTTAATCTCTCCAAGTGATAGCCCTTCAAATACTTTGAGTTATCATATTCCCCATGAGTCTTTTCTCCAGGCTAAAGAAGCCAAGTTCCAGCAACTCATTCTTCATGTGAAAAATTCAAGCCCTTCACCATTCTAGTTGTTCTCTTCTGTAAACTCTCGCTTATCAACATCCTTTTTTAATCCATGGTGCCTAGAAATGAACACACTACTCCAGAAGAGGTTGGTGTGAGATTAAAAATTAATATCCAAATACTCCAAGTATTATATTTTATAAAGTTTATTAATAATAACTTGAAGTAAGAGAAGAAAAACCTCAGTAAAGAAAGCCAGCTTACCCAGCCACACACAGTAGGGAAAAAAGACAGCGAGAGGGTGGGCTTACAGCAAAATTATAAACATTATGTAAAGATGCAACATGAATGAAGGGAAAAGGATTCTGGGTAATGTAGTGCAGGGGTTAAAGATTTTCTAATTACACATTGGATACAGCTGAATGTAGGGGTATTCACTGTTTCCTGTTCCTAGACACTATATTTCCTCCTAACACTGCAGGAAATTCTTATGAGGGAAATAGCATGTAAAGAGTTTAATTCTGCCCAATTCATTTCATCCGAGCCTCCTGACACAGAGGACACTTTTGGTACAGTGACTGAACATGGACAGATGAAACACAAAATCATCAACTCTCCCTCTTGCCGGATGTGACTTCTGACTTTTCTCAAGTTCCAAATACTGAAATTCTAGGTCAATGACCATAATGGCCAAAAGAGAGCAATATGGAAATATGTTTGGAGAAGTTGGGGGTGGGTTTACAGTAGAAATATATAAATATATTCTGAGAAATTTTCAGATGGAAATATATAGTTTAAATTAAAGGTAATATCAGAGAGAAGGCACTAGATGGAGGGAGGAAGTCTCAGAAAGGCCTCTTGTAGAAGTTGGCATTGGAGCTGATTCTTGAAGGAAGCTAGGGAAGCCAAGAGGGGAGTAAGGAAGCTGAATATTTCAGGTATGGGAGAGGGCTGGGGATAAGCCACAGAGTCAGGGGATGAAGTATGGTGTGTAAGAAACAGCAAGAAGGCCAAGGTGATGAGATCTTAGAGTATGCAAATGGGAATAAAGTGTAAGACTGGGAAGAGAAATGTTTTTAATAGCCTAAGATGAAATTAAAACATTAAATTAGAAGTCCAGGAGACCCATTATTGCAAAATTTGTTTAAAAAAAAACCAACTATGTGCAATTAGCAAATTATTGATGAATATCACGACTCTCTTCTAACTTTCCTTGAAGGCTGCAAGAATCTATCTGCTTTGGCATCCCTTATTTTAAATATTTGAACCCAGACCAGGCTTTCCCTTTACTCTCCCTTTAGGAAGAACTAAATTCCTTCATATTCAACCTTCTTCCCTTCCCAGTAGAATGTTATGGAAATGGATTTCAGATTATCATCAACCCCATTCCAGAAAATTGGGTTTTTCTCCTTGGTTCCTAGTAATGTCCTACACTCGGTGTTTCTGGGAGCTTTGCAAGTAGCCATGTGATTTAACATGGCAAGACAACATATGAAAATGGCTTAGAAAAAGCTAGAATTAGACCAGATTTTGTTGGTGTAGACGACTTCTTTTGCCAATGAAGACTGACCCCTATCCTTCAAGTCTAGCCTTTAGAAATTGCCTGAATATGAAGAGATTAAAGGTACTTGCCGGAAGTCACAGAGGCAGTAAGTGTCAGACACAAGGAGGACTTGAACTCAGGTTTTCCTGACTCTCAGGCTAGTTCTCTGTCTTCTTCTTTGGTCTGTCACTCTTATAAAGTACACTGAATAATACTACTATAATAATAGTAATATAGTATAATATTATATAACATTAATATGACATATAATGCAGTCTTACATATAATATTAATAATACGAAAAAATAAGACTATATGTCTTCCTCTGCAGCCCTATTCCAATGCCTTATGATCATTGAGACTGACTTTGGGTTCTTGAATGCTACAGGAGCACAGCAGAGCTCTTGCAAGTCTTCCTAAGCTGGAAAAAAAAACAACCCTAGTCTAAGTCTAGTGATAGCTGTTATCTGTTTTGGAGAGGCTCATCACCAGAAGTTTGTCTGTGGATACTTGAAAATACTATTTAATAAGGTTTAGAAGAGTGGCAATCTGTCTTGGTAGAGGAAGTACCAATACTAATGAAATCACACAAGGTTTCCTTTGTTTACTTCTTAGGCACAACATAGGATTTCCCATCGTGGAATGTTCTCCTGATGGACAATTCGTTCTGTCCAAGCCTGCTAACACGGGAGGTCTTGTCTCTTTTGGTACTGTGGCTGAACAGCTGGTGTATGAAATAGGCAATCCTCAACTCTACCTCTTGCCAGATGTGACTTGTGACTTTTCTCAAGTCACTATTACTGAAATTCCAGGTCAGTGATCATATTAGCTAAAAAAGAGAAATGTTTGAAATGTTTTAGAGAATTTGAGTGTGGATTTAGGGGAGAGAAATATATCATTTGGTGGAAACTTCAGATAGAATATATATACATTCAGAAAAAAAAATTTTTTTTAGTTGTTTGCTGAATTTAGTCCATTCTTCCAAAGCACAATTTAGAAACCTAACAACTTTGGTTCCAGATATTATTATATGAGTCAGAGACTTGTTCCAAGGGAATAAAAGGAGCTCCTCAGCTCATGAGAAGGTACCTAGTCAAACTGCTGCAAACTCACAAAATCTGAGACATAGAAGGGATTTTAGTAGCCATCTGTTCCCACATAACACCTGGAAGGAATCCCCACTATTATATTAAAGTCCTCGTTATTATCCTACAATCTGCACTATTGCATTACAATCCCAACTGTTACAAAGGGTCATTCATCCTTGGCTTGAAGAACCCCAAGAAGGGAGAATCTTCCAGGTCTTGAGGTGACCTAATCCATTTTAGGATTTTTTTTTACTGCTATCAAGACCAAATTGACCATTTTGTACTTTTTGCCCATTGATTTCTATCCTGTCTTTTGGCTTGAATAAGAAGATAGAATCTGAACCAATAATAGCTGGAAACAATATGGTATTATTTGCAAATGTCATATTTGATATTTATTAATGATCTGAGGAGGAGAAAAACTGCAGATTAATAATACATGTCACTAATCACAAACCCTGGAGTTTTTAGGAATTTTAATTATTATTATTTATTTAATTAGTTAAAATAATTTTAAAATTTATTTAATTACTTAAAGTTATTATTTAAAATATCTAGGAAATATTTAAAATAAGTATTTTATACTATATATAAAATATGTTTTATATATATTAAAATATTTAAAGTGAGCTATTAGGAAATATTGAAAAACAAGTAACTTATAATCATTAGTTAGTAAGATAAAAATATTGACATGAAAGTGAAATTCTGCTGAATTCAAAGTCAGAAATACAGCCTGATGTAATTCTTTGGTGAAAATAGTTTGATAGAAGCTTACTAAAATAAAGGGGGGAAATTATCATCTGATAGATTTAGTTCAACAAATTGATTAAATTCCTATTATTTGCAAGAAACTATGCTCAAAAAGGTTGTACTTAAAATTATCTTACTGTAATGGACATTTTTTCAATCTTTCCTAAGCACCAATAATAATAATTGGCATTTATATAGCACTTTAAAGCTTGCAAAACTTGTTACATATATATCATCTCATTAGAACATTACGCCAGCCCCGTGAGTTAGGTACTATAGCTATTGTCATCTTCACTTTACACATGAGAAACTGGTTTAAATAAATGAATCACTTGCTAATGGTCACCCATGTATTAAGCACCAGAGGTGGGATTTGGAGTTAGGTCTGCTTACATTCAAGTCCAGCATCACTCCATGTCTTTAGGCTGTTACACTGAGGATGGGTATTTTTACAATAAAAATGATCAATATTTCTTAGCACTTTAAGGTTTACAAAATGTTTGATTGACATTCATCCCATTTGAGTCCCACAATATCCCTTTGAGAGAGCTAATACAAGAATTATTGTTTCCATTCTACAGATGAGAACATTAGGGCTAAGAAATGATTTCTATAAATGATTTCTATAAAGCCAATTTGCCTCAGGCTCAGAATCAAGATCCAGACCCAGGGATTCTTGTGCCCAAGTTAGCACTCCTTTCACTATAACTTGCTGCCTCTTAGAGAAAATGTTTTTCATCCTATGAAACTCAAAAGATTTTGTTCAGAAATCTGATATCTATTTTCTCCAAGAGAAGTTCTGTACCTCGAAAATTATGAGTGAAACTGTTTGGGCAAAATTTTAGTGGTGCCAGCCCAAAAAAAAATATTTATTTTGGCTTCAATGATTGAAAACATTCAACTCAAATTTTCCCTACTTGACTTAATTTTGTAATTCAATGTTCTTGTTGCCAACTAAATTTAACTTTCCCGACTCCCTTGTTTAGGGCACAGCCTGCTCTCTTGTGTACAACATAAGCTGGGAGTTAAAAATAGCATTCTTGATTTCAAATTTAAGTTTTGGTTTCTTTTAGTTAAATATCAAAGAAAATAATCTATTGTTATTAAATTAATGATTGTTTCCAAGGCCTTTCCCCCATTTTGTCTGTTAACCTCTGATTTATTATTTCATTAAAAAATGTCATTTAAACCAAGTAAAAATATAACATTCTCTATACTGTCCCAAGCCACATCATCTAGGAAGTTTTGTTCATGACGGATTTGATAAGTTGTCTTATTGATGTTAAACATAGCACAAGATTGTTTAAAGCAATTGGTAAAAAGTTCTTTAATTAATAAACTTTTAAAAATAGTCATCATAAAGGCAACATAAAAATATTCTTAATAAGTTGACTCTTATCCCCCATCCCCTTTTCTCTCTTTTTAAGGAAATAACCTCTCAATGAACTTTTGGTTCATAAATGACCTGATATGACATAATTGAACTTACAACGAACTTTCACATGTACTTTCAATTATCCTCAAGAAATATAACAGATGGAAAATAGACAGATTTCTCAAATGTTTTTAGTTGCAAGTATTTCGACATGTCCAACAGAGACAACAGGGCAGGCTATCTCTTGCCATTGTTTATATTACTGATTTTATTGTACTCCCGGCTGTTCAGATATAATTCAAGTCTGAACTAAGAAGTGCTGCTTTCTTTCAATTTGATGGACATCTTGATTTAAAATATAAAAATATAAAAAGAATGTCCATGTGTTTACATATGTATGTGAACATATCTACATGTTGATGTGTAAATATAAGTCTTTAGATCTTTTTTTTTTTTCACAAAAGCTGCTTATGTGCATAGATGTGAAGATTGGCACGTATATATTTATATATTTAAATATTTAATATATAATAATAAACCCTTCATGAAAAACCTACTCTGATCTCTTATGATAGTCTGGAGGTGACCCCAAGTTCTCGAAGACTATTTTAGTGGAATGTGAGCTCAGAAAAATCCTACCAAGCTATAAAAGTCTTAAGTATAGATCCAGTGATAAACTGTATTTGTATGATCTGCTGACCAGCCTAGCTAAGTCTGGAGAGACTTATTTATTGCTTAGGTAGCTAGAGATTGGTAAAATTTTGGCCACATCAACTTAAGAAGATTGTTTCCTAAAGCACAGAAATGTTGTAATCCCTACCAGTGAGGGGATTACCCACTCCAAAGAAATGACAGACCTTAATTTATTGTTTGGTTGATTGTCAAGACTTAAGAAAATGATGAAGAAAATGTTAATAATGTGAATTAAACTTAAAAGTGTGTTCTATGCACTTTTCCCCCTGGAGAGTCAGCTGTTAAAGCAGCACACCCCTGGATCAGATTTTTTTTTCTACCATGGGATGGTAGTGTCATTTTCAGGCTCTATTACGCTAGGTCCAGTTTGGTCATGTCCAACTCTTTTTGACACCATGGCCCATATAGTACACCAAGCCCTTCTATCCTCCACTATTATCTCTCAGAGTCTTCCCAAAACCATGTTTGTTGTTTCCATGACAGTACCTATTTATCTCATCCAATATAGTACCCTTCTCCTTTTGCCTTCAATCTTTTCAATCATCAAGGTCTTTTCTAATGAGTCCCATCTTATTACGAGACAAAAATATTTAAACTTCAGTATTTGACCTCCCAATGAATAGGCTGAATTTATTTCTTTTTTCTGTTGTTTTTTAATATTTTCTTTTAAAAAATTTTTTGTAGCTGGTTTCTTTTTACATTTTACATTTTTTATTTTTTAAAATATTTTTCATGTTTCTGTGATTCATCCCCCCCCTCTTCTCTCCCTGTTCCTGGAGCCAACAAGCAATTCCACTGGGCTATACAAATGTTTTCTCTTAATACCTATTTCCATATTATTCATTTTTTCCATAGAACAATCTTTTACAAACAAAGCTCCAAATCATATACCCGTATAAACAAGTAATAAGTCATGTTTTTCTTCTGCATCTGAATTAATTTTTTTAAGAATTGACTGGTTTGATCTTCTTGCTGGTCAACAGATTCTCATAAAAGTCTTCAGCACCACAATTCAAAAGGGTAGACTCTTTAGCCTGTTTAGCCTGCCCCCCAGTACATAAGACTGCCACCCAAATGGAAAAATCTCACTGATAATGTCTGTTCCTCCAATGCAACTAGTTATAGAATAGTAAAAAATAAACAAATTACATTAACAGGCTAATGACATTCTTATCTTTCAGTATGAACAAGGTCCTCTAAAAAGAATGTATACTTTTTTTGTTTAAAAGAGGATCTGTGTTAAACATGCTAAGATTTTCTTTTCAATATTTAGGTGTCGAAGGTGGGGCCGTACAAGTCAAGGGAGCAAAGGGATCAGTTCCTTCTTCATCTTATAAGGTTTCTTTCATTTCCCTTTTTGGGGGGGGGATTTAAATGATAATGCTCACACAAGCCAATTTTCTTACAATGTAAAGGAGATTATGCATTAAATTTGGCTACATTTTAAGTTTGCAAAAAACATGATTTTGTGTGAGAAGGCTATGAGATGTCTTTACATATTGGCAAAAACTGACTTGAAATCCTTTAAGTCCAATGATGTCTCCACTGTGTCATATTACCTATGGATGGAAGTTAAAGGACATTCAGGGTGTCCTCTAAACAATAACAATCTAAAACAATAACATGAAAGTTGTTAAAACCCACCATGTGTTCTGGAAACAAAGGATAGTACAATTAGACTATGACAGGAAATGGTATAAGAGAAGACTGGAATTGTCAACTGGGTCTTTGAATGAAAGTTGCTTCTATAATGTGGTCCTGTTCTCATACACTATTCTAGAGAATGTCCTTTTGAGTAAAGTTATCTGTTGTGGTTTTCCCCACAGTTGGGCATCATAATAAGCTGAACTTGTTGGTGAATTACTCAATTCTTTTGGCAATCCCCATAACACACACATAATCTTACTGAGTGCAGGAATTCTTTTTTTTTTTTTTTTTTGGCAAAGGCTAGGGGTATGGAAATGAACAGTTTATTTTGCTTAGCCTACACAACCATTTTTCCATGATTCACAAATGAAACAGAAGTCTAAGAGACGGCAATTGTGGTGGATGGGGAAACAGAAAATGCATATAGAAAATATGTATTTTTAAAATATTGAAAATAATGTTTAATTCATAAAGTTATTAAATAGAACCCAAAAAACATACAGTCAAATAATAAACATTGTTTTATAATACTGTACTTTTTCTTCTTTTTATTCCATTTGTGAATGTGTCCAATGGGGGAAAAATGCTAGTTCCATCAAATAATAATTTGAGAATGGTCATAAAAATGAGGAAGCAGTGTTGAACATAAAAGGTTGATTATATTCTTTCTCATTTAGAAATTATCAAGGAGAGGGAACAGATATAGACTCATAAAAAATTGACATGAACAACTTTGATCTATAATGATTACATCTGCAAATTTCCCATATATAAAACCATCATTGCCAAAAACATATTTAGAGTGTCCAAATTGTACAGTGTCCTGGGTGGTGTTTAAAACACCACTTAAATAGTGAAATTTCTAATTCATTACAAACAACAGAATGTAAGCATCTTGAAGGCACAGACTATCTTTCACTTCATCTTTGAGTTCCAAGTACCTAACACAGTGCTATGTAGTAGATGCTTAATAAATGCTTATTGAATTAAATTGAAATGTCATCTAAGGTGCATCAGCTTGAACATATACTAAGTATACAGTAGTAAAACCATGTCATTGATTTCATTTCAAATAAAAGTTATCCTTCTTCTAGAAAAAATTGAAATTTACTGCTCTTTGGTATTTTAATAAACAACGAAGAGTTTCAACATCCTCCTTGAGATATTTTTGACTTTGTTAACTGTGATTGTCTTAGAGTTAAGATTTTGCCATCATTATAGAGCATAATCGAACTTAATTTTTGCATCCTGGAACCTTAGACCTAGCATTGCGTTCTAAGATTTAGTTTGAATGGTAAATATTTGTGTGTGTCTTTGTGAAATATTTTTTTACACTCAGCAATAACACCCCCCTATAGTGGACACAGTGTGTGTATCTGAAAGACTCTTTCCATGCAGTGTATGAAATACATGAATTAATCAATGTATGTTAAGATTTTTATAAAGTAATGAGATTACTTACAAAATGGCAAACATAATTGGTTCAAATACAGAGAAAAGATAAATTTTCTTAGGGCTTTAAAAGCAATGGCATAGTTAAAAATCTTTACTAAGTTCAGAGTTCATCAGTAGTTAACTTAATCAGGCTCACACTTCCTTTTATTGATGAAAACATTTTATAAAGTTTTTTTAATTTTATTTTTGCTGTTGGCTCAATGAAATTTTTAAAAATTCATTCCTAATTTTTAGTTAACTTTAAAAAAAACACTACCTTCTCTCTTAAAATAGATTCTAAATACTGATTCCAAGACAAAAGAGATAAGAACTAGGTCATTGAGCTTAAGTTACTTGCTCATTGTCACACCTAGGAAGTGTTTGAGGCCAGATTTGAATGTAGGTCCTCCCAACTGCAGCTTTGGTGCTCTATCCACTGTACTACCTAGCTGCCCCAGTAACTAATTTTTAATGAAGAAGTTCTGTTTCATCTTCTAGGACAGGTGATCTCTAAAAAGCTTTTGAAACTCTGTAATTTCATGGTTTTTAATTTTGGTTTTGTAGATGAGTAGACCCAAAGGACCATTTCCATCCATCTTCTTTGCAATGGCTATTTCCAGAGTCTGATACATTGCCCCTAAAGGCGTAGGCTCTTCCAAACACTTTATTCCCCTAAATGAATCATCCCAATGCACTACCTTGTGACTTGGAGACTAGCTATTTATAGTTAGGATAGACTGCTTCTTTTTTGTTATTAGAATTAAACCAAAGAGGTTTCTGTACTACAATTGTAGGTTATTTTTATTATTAACTACAGATAAGTCCCTTGGATTAATCGTATAATACTTTGTCAATAGGTAAGTGCTTCTTACCTGGATGGTTTCAGAGCAACTGCTGTCTGTGCAATAGGAGGTCCAAGAGCCACAGAAAAAGGAAGGCGGACAGCTGAAAGTATTTTGAGAAGGTTGGTGTCTGATACAGACATATGCATTTTCTTTTTGTTTGTTTGTTTAATAATAATGATGATGATAGCTAGCATTTACATATCTCCTACTTTGTGCCAGGCACTGGGCTAAGTGCTTTAAAAATAATATCTCGTGTCATCTCCTTACAGTAACCCTGGGAGGTAGGTTCTGTTATAATCCCCATTTTCTACTAGAGGAAATTGAGGCAGAGATTAAGTGAATTTTCCAAGGTCACACAGCTAGTATCTCTGCTGCATTCGCTGAAGTAAGTATCTGAGGTCAGATTTTAATTGAAAGCATCCTGACTCAATCCCAAGTCTCTACCCACTGGACCACCTAGCTGCCTGATCATGTTTGGCACCAAAACTATAGCATAGAGGCACAAGGCATCCCTCTACAGTTTTCAAATATGAATGTTATTTTACTACTACCTTACTTCACCTAATTGAGTGATCAAACCACCTGACTTTATGGAGATCATTTAAATTTAGTATTGCAAGGGGCAGCTGGGTAGCTCAGTGGAGTGAGAGTCAGGCCTAGAGACAGGAGGTCCTAGGTTCAAACCTGGCCTCAGCCACTTCCCAGCTGTGTGACCCTGGGCAAGTCACTTGACCCCCATTGCCCACCCTTACCACTCTTCCACCTATGAGACAATACACGGAAGTACAAGGGTTAAAAAAAATAAACAAACAAATAAATAAATAAACAAACAAACAAACAAATAAATAAATAAATTTAGTATTGCAGAAACCATTCTGTTAAATGAGCCCAATAAAGAAGACACATCTAGTCTCCTCTCGTAGTCCAAGAGTCACATTCCATAAGACAAAATATGGGCACATAGTTGTGCACAATTCTAGGAGCATCCAAAGAAATCCCAAAGGGTCATTTAGTTTATCAAAGCAGGAATACACTTACACCATCTTAGAACAGTTTTATTCCCCTCAAGAGTATTCAGAGATGGGAATTTATTTCATAATTTTCTATGGGAACACAGTCTGTGATCTCATTCTGTTTAGAACCAAAGAGATCTTTCTCACATCAAAGATTTATCATTCACATCATCTCTTTAACAGAATCAGGGAATCCTGATTTGTATGTCATCTGTTATATATTTAGAGAATGCCAAGGAGATGTTCTAATGAGGTTCTATCCTAGGCTTTCTTCTTCTCATGCTCCACACTCTCCCTTGGTAACCTCCTCTGTTCCTGTGAGTTTAACAGTGCAGATGGTGTCCAGATCAATGCATCCAGCCCCAGTCTCTCTTCTAAATGCCAGTCCTTTATCTCTTTCAATTGGACATTTCAAATTGGGTGACCCATTTCTGTCAAAGACATCAACCATCTTTCCAGTCTTCCACATTGGTAACTTTATCATTATCCCCAACTCCTTATTCTCTCTCATTCTATATATCTAATCAGTGGCCCCATCTTGCCATTTCTACCTCCACCACATCTCTTTCACTTACACATTGGAGGCTCTCATCATTTTTCGCTTTTATTACTGCAAAAACATACTCATTGGTTTCCTTTTCCTGGCTCTCTCTACTTTAGTCCATTCTACAAAGTGATGCCAAAGCAGCATTTCTTAAACATAAATCCTGTGACTACCCTAGTTAATCAATTGCAGTGACTTCTTATGACCTGACTACTCGGAGAGATGCTCAGCTTCTCAAGCCCTACACAGTCTGGCCCCAACCTGCTATTCCAGCTTCATTGGACACTCTCTGATCCAAGTAAATTGTTCATCAACACATGATGCCCTGTCTCCTGTCTCTTTGGCTTTTCACTGGCCCTTCCACCCATGGCTGGGATGCTCTCCCTCCTTAACTGCCCCAAAGAAGCTCTTTCTTCATTTAAGATGCAATTCAATCATTATCTTCTTCAAGACTCTATTCCTCATCCCCCAACTGCTAGTGCTCTTGCTCCCAAAATACTCTCTATTTTAACTACTTTGATATATTTGTATTTATTAACTTCATACACATGCCATATAAATTTCTATATATACTTATCTCCCCTATATTATGTAAACTCTTTGAGAGCAAAAGGAAGGAATGAAAGGTAGATGAAAAGATGATGTAGCAAGGGTATAGACTGAGGGAAAGGGGACAAAAATCCAGCTTTAGTGGTGGCAGCCAGAATACTGGATTTTACTATTTTTCTTACTCTTACTGCTACTCCATTATCTTTGCATGATGAAATAATGATAATCCAACCACAGACCTGGGCTAGAGGCAGAAAATTTGTACTCTTGAAGGCAGTAGATGTAGCAAGAGCCTGCAGAAATAACTGGAATTAGGAGGAGTGTGGGCTTCCCAAGTGTCTCCAAATGGGCCAGCACCTCCGACTCTGTCACTCACCATTCGTGATTAGTCTTGTCAGGCACCCCAAGCAAAGGCCTAAGGATATTGCTCTGCAATGCAGTTTTTGTTGGGGGGCTTTTTGATGTTTTTAAAATGAGAACTTTTTTTTGTTTGGTAGAACTCGCCTTATGTTTGAAGAGCTGGGCTTGGAAGACTATAGTGCCGTTCACATTCAGATTTTAGGAGCTGAAGAAACATATGGGCCCCATGCAAAAGCCAGCCTAGGTGGGGTAAGTAGCTTCTGGTGCTCAGGAGTGTTCAGATTATCCTCTGTGTTTTTAGATGACAGTCCTAGGTTCATTGAAGTAGCCAAGGGATTCCATAGCAAGATGCTCAAAGCATTATCTGTCTTCGTGCCATTGACTAAAATTGAATCGACTAAAAAAGGATCAATCCCAGGTATAAAAGCGTTGAATATATAGATCCACTTGGCTGTTTTAAGGGTCTTTGATTTGTAGCAATAAATTTTGGTAGCATTATTTCTTTTTAGCATGCCTAACATTGATCTGTATTTCCCTGGTAGGTATGAGAGATTTAATTTGAGTATTACCTACGTGTCCATTCTTCTCTGTTTTTTATTGCATATGATCATTGGGACTGACTTTAGACAGGCTCTTATATCTCATATATGTGGTTTTCATTCAAATCACCATAAAAATGCCACCTGAAATGCCGATCAGTAGTGTTTTCCAAGATATAGGGACTACAGTGATTGCTATTCTGATGACAAGTAAACTCTACAACTTTAGATTCCTGCCAGTCTGGTGATTAGAGGAAAAAGACCATAGAAGCTACATCTTCACTACAATTAAGCTCTATGCCTAGTCCTTCTCATTCATTCAATAAACATTTATTAAATGCCTACTTGTACCACACAGCTAGTTAGGCCTAGGGACAAAAACATGAAAATACAAATGGCCCGTGCCATCACAAATCTCATGTTCCTTTGAGGGAAAATAAAATGTACACAGATAAATAAAAAGAAAATAGAACAGGAAAAGACTGGGCCTATAAAGTCACAAGTATAGGGAATGAAATAACTAGCATTTATAAAGTTCTTTAAAGTTCGCAAAGTGCTTTACCGGGATAGCAGCACAGATGGCAGCCCAGGCAGACCCATGATAACCCTTTTTATATTGTTTAAAATCTGGAACTCATTATGCCCCTCTGTCTTGTTGCCTGTATCATGTCTTCAAGTTAAACTTGTAATTGCCTTCTTTCTAATCCAGAAGTCAAGGTTCCCAGGGTGACATTGTAGAGGAGGATCCCTGGGCTAATACCTACCTTTACGAAATTGGGTATCAGTGGTGTAAGAGGGACTCTACTATGGAATTGATGTTTTTTATCCCAGTTACATATAGGTGACAGCTTCCAGAACCTCATGTCATTTGCATGACATCCAATTCATTTAAGAGGGATGGGACTGGGGAGAAGGAGTGAGAGGATGGATTGTGGTGAGGCAAATGTAGAATTAAACTATTGGGTAGTTAGATGATGAACAAAGAACAGCTGGCATGAGCCACTTGAGCTTCTCTGGAGCAAATGGCTTCTTTTCATTCAAATGCCAATAGTCTCCAGGTAATAATTAATTTATTTAATAGTCTATAAGACTTTGGGTGAAATATCTTTTTTCAATCTATTTTTCTTCACAGCCTTTCCTATTTCCATTGTCATATTGGAGCCAGTAAGTTTTAATATATTTACCAACATGGCTGGGAGTTCTCTTTCCCCAGACTTTACAATGTACTTAAACACACACACGCATGCACACACAAACACACACATGCACACATAAACACATGTAGTATTCTTCTACTAGAATGTAACCACCTTGAGGGTAGAGATGTACTAAAAAAAATTTTTAAATAATAATTTATTTTTCTCCCAATTACAAGTAAAAACAATTTTTTAGCATTTAAAAAAAAATTTTGAGTTCCAAATTGTCTCCTTCCCTCCCTCTCTCTCTCTCTTCCACCTTCCTCCCTCCTTAAGAGAGTAAGAAATATGATATAGATTTTACATGTGCAATCATGTAAACCATTTTTTCACATTAGCCATTCTGTGGAAGAAATCTCAAATAAAAAAATCAAAAGAGTATGAAATATAGTACATTTCAGTCTGCAGTCAGTTCTTTTCATCAATTCTTTCTCAAAGGGCAGATGACATTTTTCACCTCTGAGACTATCTATGATCGTACAATGTTCTAGTTCTGCTCATTTTTTGTTGCATCAGTTCATATAAGTTTTTCAGGATTTTTCTGAAATCATCTTGTTTGGCATTTCTTATAGCATAATAGTATTCTGTAACAATCATATACTATAGACTGTTCAGCCATTCCTCAATCGATGGATAAACCCTCAATTTACAATTCTTTGTAACCACAAAAGGAGCTATAAATAAATATTTTTAAAAATAGGCCCTTTACCCTTTTTGGATCAATGTTAACAACTAGAGCTCCAAAAAAATGTGTAATGTTTTTCATCACAGGAGTAAGTCTAAAAATAAATTAAACAAACAAAAAAAAATCAGAGAACTGATTTGTTGCATTTGTCCATTTCCACTGTATAAACTCACATTGAAAATTTAGGGTCAGGTGGGGGGCTCACTGAGTAGAGAGACAGGACTGAAGTAGGGAGAACCTATGTTCAAATGTGGCCTCAGACACTTTCTAGCTATGTGAACCTGGGCAAGTCACTTAATCTCTGTTGCCTAGCCCTTACCATTCTTTTTGCCATTGAACCAATACTTAGTATCAATTCTGAGTCAGAAGGTAAGGGTTTAAAAAAAGTAAAAAGAAAATTTAACAATGAGCTTTCAAAAGCCCCATAGACTGGTGCCAGCACACTCCTGGTTTCATTTTTGTATTTTCATAGCCAGCCCCAAACACAATATCTGTTATATAGCAAATACTCAATAAATACTTGATGAATTGAACTGACAAAATGGTAGGATATTTAGTCCTATGCAGATTAACTTTTCTTTATGTATGTATTATTCTAGCTTTACATTTTAGTTCATAACATTTATAAAGTTTATTTCTATCTTTAATTTACTCAAAAACTTTTTAAATTTAAGATGCAAAAGTCACTTAGGTCCATCCTCTGTACCAGCAGCAATACAGTGACCCAGGACAATTCTGAGGGATTTATGGTAAAGAACACTACCCACATTCAGAGGAAGGACTGCAGGAGAGGAAACATATAAGAAAAACAACTGCTTGAACGCATGGGTCGGGGTGGACATGATTGAGGGTGTGGACTCGAAACTACCACACCAATACAACTACCAACAATTTGGAAATTGGTCTTGATCAAGGACACATGACAAAACTAGTGGAAATGTGCATCGACCATGGGTGGGGGGAGTGCGGGGGGCGAAGGGGAAAGGAGGAGCATGAATCATGTAACCATGATAAAAATGAATATTAATAAATGTTTGAAAAAAAATGAAAAAAAAAGTCACTTAGGTCCATATCTAGTAATTTGGTTATTTTTATGATTTAATTTACTTCTTGTCTTGAATATTTCAATTAAATTAGAAATAAAAAATTGAAAATTGACAATATCAAGAGAGGAATTCGTCCATTCATTCAGCATTCATTCAGCAGGTGCCTACCAAATGCCTGCCTTGTAGATGGGCCAGGTGTTAAGGAATACACTAAGAAGGTTAGTATTAGAGTCTGATCTGAATATCAAGAAACTTTTTAAAACATAAAAAAGCCATGAAATAATGAAGAGGAAAACAAGTAGAACTAATAAAAGATTATATTCAGCTGTGGCTAAAATATTTGAAGAATAACTTGTGAATGGTCACCTCCAGAAAATGAACTGAAAAATGGAAGCGCAAAAGACAAAGTCTACGTATACACATCTATTGGCTGAATGTTGCCTTCTACAGTGTGGAGAGGAGAAAGCTGGAAATAAATAAATAAATCTAGAGATGGAAAGAAAAAAAGCTTCTAATTTAAAATAATTGAACTGAACTCTTAAAAATATAGAACTATAACTAGTCAAGTTGATGAGAACAAGTAAATTGTTTGTTAGATTTTGTTTCAGTTACTGTCTCAATGGTGTCAATACTTCCTTTCAATGGTACAGATAAAAACCCATCTTGACTTTCTCATCCCATGCAATGCTTTTCTCTGTTTTCCCATAAATCCTTATGAAGGCCCTTCTTTTTCATCCTACTCCTTTCAAATACAGATCATATCAGTTCAGATTATTTGAATTTCTTCCCATCTAGTTATATACTCTTCTATTACACATTGTAACAAGTACCAAGCCAGTACTTTTAAAATATTTCATTTTTAAAGCACCTTGATTTCTGAAGATCTAGAAGTTCTACACATTTTGCTTATAAGGGTGAATAGGTCTAAAATGCCTTTCATTTGATTATAGTATCCAAAAGGTTAAGAGATTCTTGTATGTTACTTTGAGGCAAGAACTTTGGAAGGATCAGATGTAAACATAAGGGCTCTTTAGAACTGTATGGGAAATATTTGATGCTTGATAAAACCCAGAAACAGGAAGCAGATGTAAATGTGTAAATATTTTATTTTACATAGAAATGTGTGTTCTTTTAGTTTCCAGGCACTCTAATTGCTGTAATTTATACTTATTGACTATAATTAGTGGCTATGTAATTTACATTAAGAGAGACTGTCTTGGAAGTCAACTTAATGTAGATTGTTAAGAAGGATCTTTAAAAAAGATATGCCTCAATGAAGGAAATAAATCACTTTGTTTCTATGTACTTCATTTTGGTCTCATATCCTAATTGTCAAATCTTCAGATGATGGGAGAGGCAAAATTGGTTACCAAATTGGCTTCAGAGAGAGCCAGAGCAAAGCATGAAGGGAAAGGTGAAAAGCAAGAGTCTGCAATTATCAGATTTTTTCAAATCATTATGACTTACTTTTGGGTGGGACTTGATTCTTCATCAGTAGATGTGGACAGCTGTTTGCATTTTCAAAATAATAACCTTGAGGGAGAGATAAGGCAAATGACATTATTCCCATTTTACAGAAAAGGAGACTGAGTCAAAGTGAGGTTTCAAGGACCTTCTTCAAGTACAAGAATCATTTGATATCAGAGCAAGAACTAGAAGTCATGTCTTCCATCCACTCCCCTCTATACAGCTTCCCCACTCTAGCATCATTTCAGCCTAGGGGAAGGTCTTATTATTCAAATGTATCAATTGGGGAAGGGAGGGATTGTTTATACTATGTCATTACTGACTTGTTTTACACATATATATGTATTTTGAACTAGAAGATTCAGTTCATTTACATGGTGAAAACACATAATTATCTTCGTATAGATTATTGAAAACAAATTTTTCATTAGATTTCCTCCTACTGTCCAGGCTACTTTTTAAAATAAGCTGCATATTTTATAATACAACAACTACAGGAAGCAAGACACTAGGAATCATGTAAATAAAAGTGAAGGAAACTCTCATTCTCATTAAAGATAAGCACAAGTGAGTTATAACAATGAGAGACCATCATTAAGCTGTATTAATATAAAAGTTCAAGTTAGAGAAGCAGTATAATTATTTATCAGAATCAAGTAGAGGGGAAATTGCATCACAGTTTGTTATAACTTTTAAAGGTAGTGTGGTATAGTAGGTAGAGCCTTTGGCCCAGAGAGCAGAAACCGAGGTTCAAAAAAAATTTTTTAGGTTATAACCATTTATTTGAAAAAAAATTCCCTGAATTACAACACTGAAAATCTCAAATTGCTTTTATCTATTAAATTTTTACATTAAAAATAAACTATAAGCTATAATCCCATTTAAATTACTTTAATGAATAGCCTCATCTATTTCAATTGCGAATTACAATTAAAATACATGTCTAATACATATGGGGAATAATCTAAAAATTAACTGCTTAACCAAATGCTATGGAACCATAATTTAAAAAAATGTTTTCCTTAACATTTATTTCCATATTCTAAATGTAAAAAAAGATATGAGGAAATTGTAAAGAAGGCTGATTGGGGGAAAAGGACTATACAATATAGATTAAGATGAAATTATACAGATAAGAATTGAAGTAGTAATTTCTTTAAGTTGAATTTCTTTTCTAATCTAAATAATTCAAAATGCCAACCCTTAGAAAAAAATTTTTAAATTAACTAGCATCTAAATGCAAATTTTAATTTTGTATTAATAGAGCACTAAATTAAGTTATAATAGTTGCTTCAAATTATGTATTATGTGAATGAATTAAGGTTTTGCTATTTTTAAGTTTCACAACAAAAAAGGTGATTGACAACATATATAATATTATAATATAATAATAATAACAATAAGCAAATGAAATAAGGAGTTTGGCTTCATTTAAAAATTATATTAGTTTCCTTAGAATATTTATAATTTTTGTTTTCTTGTAGTGAAAAAAAATTTATATTGACTCCTTTTTTTTATTTTATTTTTAGTTTGCATGCAAAACACACTTCAATATTGGTTTTTGTTTTAAAAGCAAACTTATACATAACCAAACCCCAAAATAAAACCATAAATACACTGATGTGAAAGACAATTCCATAGTTCTTTCTCTGGAGGTGGCTAGCATTCTCCTTCATAAGTCTTTAAGGATTGTCTCAGATCATTTCACTGCTGAGTGTAACAAAGTTTTCATAGATAATCATCTTCCAATATTGCTGTTATCGTGTACAATGTTCTCTCAGTTTTGCTTATTTCATCACTTTTGCAGATCTCTCCAGTTTTTCTGAAATCATCTTGTTTATTATTTCTTATAGCATGACTCCTTTTTTTAAAAAAAAAAGAAAAACCCTTACCTTCAGTCTTGGAGTCAATACTGTGTATTGGTTCTAAGGCAGAAGAGTGGTAAGGGCTAGGCAATGGGGGTCAAGTGACTTGCCCAGGGTCACACGGCTGGGAAGTGTCTGAGGTCAGATTTGAACCTAGGACCTCCCTTCTCTAGGCCTGGCTCTTAATCCACTGAGCTACCCAGCTGCCCCCTATGACTCCTTTCTTAATAATATTTTTAGTCTTAAAATTCTTTGGTAGGGTTGTTTACCTGCCAAGAAGAAATATTCTGTCTTTCTGTAAAAAAGCAATAGGAAAGTTTATCAGTTTTGTATGAGTTTGAGGCAATCGTTATAATGAAGTATAAATATTTTAATAAGGGTTAAAATAACTGGGTTCAAATTTTACTGCAAGGGCTTACTTTCTGTGTAGTACTGGGAAAAGCTTTTAAATCCTTTTTTGCCTTAGTTTCTTAATCTATAAAATGGGAATAATAATAGCTATCATAATCATATTAGAGAATTGTGAGAATAAAATGAAAAAAATGTAAAATGATTTATAAACTTTTAAGTAATGGGGCACCTACATGGCTCAGCGGATACAGAGTCAGACCTAGAATTGGGAGGCCCTGAGTTCAAATATGACCTCAGAAACATTCTAGCTTTGTGACCCTGGACAATAAGTCACTTTACCTCAGTTGCCTAGCCCTTGGCCTCTCTTCTGCCTTGGAACTGGTATTTACTGTTAATTCTAAGACAGAAGATAAGGGTTGTTTGTTTTGTTGTGTTGTGTTACAAAACCTTAAAATATTATGTGGTTATTGTCCATAGTAAAAGAGAATTGAAATTAAATGGGAATTAAAATGACTTCACCATGTTGGGGTCAATATTCAGTGTGTCCAGCTGATCAGACTAGCATGATCTCAGAAGACTATACCTCAGGGTGGGCACAAACAGCCCAGATAAATAGTTAGAATTATGTAACTCTTAGCTATCATTATTAAGACAGAGTTCATTTCTGTGGGTTTGAAAGGTGTTACTTGGGAAACTGTTACCTTTGTTATAATAGTCATATAATACAGTAATCATGCAAAGTAGGTGTCTACATAGTAGAGTATAGCAACAGTTTTCTTGGAGTGGGATGCAATTGTGGTTGGAACTCTTTTGGATGATCTGCTCAGTAATTTCTGACATTTGTAAACAGGGCACCCGAGAAGTTGTTCTCTGGCTGGCAGTACAACACAAACAGAAGAAAGCACTGGAAATTTTTTCAAGAGAAATTGCACCAGCTGGGACAGGAATGGGTAAGTGTGTACACTTTAAGACCTCAAATGACTATGGAAAGCTCTTTGTAAATCTTAAAGCCTTTATAAATGTCAATAGCTATTATCATTATCTCTATTTAGGTATCGTCATCATCATCAACATATCACGTTGATTGGATAGCCTTCCGTACACATTATTGCATTTAATGCTAAATAAGAGGGACTAAGTAATTTTAAGTCCCTGACCCAACATGTTAATTTCCTCAACCCTCGATTGAGTAACTAACCTTTCCCATGATAGTCACTTTGAATTTATAAAAAAAAAAAAAAGAAACCACTTAAAGGCAAAATCAGCCTTTGAAAACTAGGGAAAAGGGAAGGGAAGGGAAAGGAAGGGAAGGGAAGAGAAGGAAAGAGGAAAGGAAAAGAAAGAAAAGAAAAGATGATTGGAGATGTGGACTCGAAACTACCACACCAATCCAACTATCAACAATTTGGAAATAGGTCTTGATTGATGACACATGTTACAACCAGTGGAAATGCGAGTAGGCCATGGGGGGGGGGGGGAGGGGAGGAAGGGGAAAGTAGGGGCATGAAGCATGTAAACATGTTAAAAATGAATATTAAAAAATGTTTTAAAAAAAGAAAGGAAAGGGAAGGGAAGGGAAGGGAAGCAAAGGAAAAAGGGAAAGGAAAAGGAAAAGGAAAAGAAACAGAAAAAGAAAAAGAAAAGTCCATGGCCAAAAAAGTTTGAAAGGAAAAATGATGCAAAAGGGCCTGATAGTATCATCACAGGTGATCCTGATGAAAGGGAAAACTGGGACGCATCTAAAGATACCGGACTAATTACTTTTATGAATAACTATTAAAACACTGGGTTTACTGGGTTTAGAGAAAGGGGAAAAGGAGGACTGCTTGGACAAGGAATAACTGACAGGTAAACACAGGAAAACCCGGATGTGAGGTTTTGGAAATGGCAGTTGAACAGTTAAACTGACAATCTCTCAGCCAGGGAAAAGCCAGTGATATAAGTGACTTTAAGCTGTGGGATCTAACTGACACTCAGACTACATCAGCCAGAGATACCCTACTTACTATGGGAAAGAAACAACAGTAAGTTAAAAACACTTTTTAATTATGACTTTAAAGGGTAAGGGCTATAGAGAGAGGTGTTGGGGGGGAGGTGAAAATGAGGAAGGTAGGAGGATTGGAAGAATGGGAGAAAGGAGAGAGGAAGGGAAAGGAAGGTAGCAGTCCCCAGCCCTGGCAGGGGGAAATTGATCAGAGCTCTCCAGGGGCTCAAATCTCAAATAAAAAGTCAGAGAGCAACTTTAGGGTTTTTAATAGTTAGGTTTTATTTAGATTAGGAAAGGGAAGGTCTAGGGCAGTGGTTCCCAAACTTTTTTGGCCTATCGCCCCCTTTCCAGAAAAAATATTACTTAGCACCCCCTGGAAATTATGAAACTATTTATTGAACTCAGAATAGAATGTAATACAAAAAAAGTATGGTCATCACCACATCCCTGGATCACTTCAACACCCACCAGGGGGCTGTAGCGCCCACTTTGGGAATCACTGGTCTAGGGGAAACTAGGAGGTAGATAGAAAGGGGAAAAGGTGCCTAGACAGAGATCAGGGTCCGAGAGCCTCTCTCAGGAGAGCAGCAAGAGAGACTCCCAGGTAGAGAGAGAACTCCAGGATAGAGAGAGCTCCAGGGTAGAGAGAGCTCCAGTGTAGAGAGAGCTAGCGAGAGCTCAGGGGTAGTGAGCTCAGCTTCCAGGATAGAGAGAAGAGCTTCCAGGGTCCAGCAAGGGAAAAGGTGCCAAACTTTCCCTTTTATACCTTCTCTGACACCTCCGCAAAGGAAGTGGGAGGTGTCAGGGAAAGTTGTAGCAGAGAGAGTCTTACAACCATTCCAAATGACACGGAGGTCACCTTAACCTAGTTATCTAAGGACAAAACTCAGGACCTAGGAGTTGGGTCAGGATCTACACTATTCTAACCCAGGCTGCATGGATTTGCCTAAAAGGCTGGAAGGTGAATGGATGTCTCACAACTTGAGTTCACTTCTGTTCCAGTGATGATCCAGCACAGGTCCTCAGCAAAATTAATCCAAAAGAGTAAAAACAAGGAACTTGAATCAGCCTGGGATGTCTACCACCCAAGTCTGATCCTCCTGCTCAACTTGAATTTCCCACAGACAGGTGTTTCTTCTAGAAGACAAATCCACTCTCTCCTAGGCTCTTCACTGGAGAGTTTTTCGGCATCCAACTGCTCTCTCAGTCATAACAAAATCTCTCAGGAAATCCCTTCCTTCCTTGCCACTATTATGTCATTAGAACCTTCAGGTCTTATCTGACAGCCTGACAGCCTGGGTGCTAATTTCACTAAATGTCTAAACTCTTCCTCATAACAGTACAGAGGTGGCATCTCTGATGAGGTCAAATTTGTGAAAGATAGTATTTTTTTTATTCTTTTTTTTTTTATTTTAAACCCTTAACTTCTGCGTATTGACTTATAGGTGAAAGAGTGGTAAGGGTAGGCAATGGGGGTCAAGTGACTTGCCCAGGGTCACACAGCTGGGAAGTGTCTGAGGCCAGATTTGAACCTAGAACCTCCCGTCTCTAGGCCTGGTTCTCAATCCACTGAGCTACCCAGCTGCCCCTAAAAGATAGTATTCAATAAATAGAAGAAAAGGCACAAGGATGGTATAGACCTGTAAGATTAGTGTCAAGTAAAAAGAAAGATAGAACAAATGGAGATTTGTTGGTAGGGATAAGAGGACAGGATATAAAGGGACACAAGAGAGGTTTGTTTGATCTGCATTCAGTTGAAGAAAAACAAGGACAGGATAAAGCTCCTTCTTGAGGTTTTTAATGTAGTACCAACAGACAGCTTTGAGAACATTGAGAAACTATCCCACCCTGTTTTGCTTTCAGTTTCTCTGTCTAGATAAATGATCTTCAGATTGGGCAAAGGATCTTTCATTTGACCATACTTATCATTTTTACGTTTTTATCTCAATTTTTGCTGAAATAGGAAAGAAAACCCAAACTCTAGTTCACAGAATCATAAATTTGCTACCAGAAAGGAACATAGAGGCCATTTGAGTATAAATAAATGCTTGTTGTTCAATTGAATCTAGTCCAAAGTCTTATTTTATGGATGGAAAAACTATGTTCCAGAGTGGTTAGCTAATTTTCCTGAACCCAGAGAGATAGTAAGTGGCTGAGCTAAGTCTCTCCAACCAGCTAAATTATAAACTTGCATATAGAAACTTTTAATGATGTCTTGCCTCAGGGTATATGAGGCAATTATTTTTTGCTAAAAAAGTAATGGCAGTTTAACTTTCACTTACATGAAAATACACTAATGTACTTAAAATATAGTTTATTATCCTGAGTTCAGATAAATTTCTTGAAGAGACTGTTAATTGAATCAAATTGAAGCTTTTTCTTTTCAACAAAGAAATATATCTTAATAATTAGAGGGGGCTGGTGATGCAGTGGATAGAGTACTGAGCCGCCTGGATTTAGGAAGGCTTGAGTTCTACTCCTGCTTCAGATACTTACTAGATGTATGACCCTGGGCCAGTCACCTAACTTTGGTTTCTCTCATTTTCCCCAGCTATAAAATGAGAATCATAATAGCACCTCCCTTGCAGTGTTGTTGTGAAGATCAAATGAGCTAATTTGTTTTAAAAAAAAAAAAAGTGCTGAACATAGTAGGTGATTAATAAATGCTAATTCCCTTCCCCTATTTCCTTTTTAGACCTTCAAGCTCATAGGGCCAAAAGAAAACAAATTCTGACTCCCTATACTGCTTACAATGCACCAAATGTATTTCATGCATTTACTTTCTGCCAAAGGGATCCATGATGTAAAAAAAATTCAGGAATCCCTAAACTAGATAATGGCTAAAATCCTTCCCAACTCTTAAAATCTCCTGATTCTGTTACCTCATCTCAATTCCCTTCCTATCCCACTACTTTGAGGCTTGGACAGGAAAACAGAAATATATTTCCTAACATCTAAAATGAAGATGAATAACAGGAAGCCTAAGGTGAGTAAAGACAAACCCAAACTTCCTTCTTCTTTCTTCCTTCCTTCTCTTTCTTCTTTTCTTTCCTTCTTTTTTTCTTCCTTCCTTCCTTCCTTCTTTCCTTTCTTTCTTTCTTAAACCCTTACCTTCTGTCTTAGAATCAATACTAGGTATTGGTTCCAAGGCAGAAGAGTGGTAAGAGCTAGGCAATGGAGGTGAAGTGACTTGCCCAGGGTCTCCCAACTAGGAAGTGTCTGAGGTCAGATTTGAACCTAGGCCCTCTCTTGTCTCTAGACCTGGTTCTCAATCCACTGAGCCACCCTGTGGCATGCCCCAGCCTCTTTGTTTCTTAAGAAATGGCTGTGGGTCTTGGAGGACTAGTCTTCAGCACTCATGCCAGAGTTTTCCTGGCTTAATATCATAAAGAGTTTCACAGAAAAATCTTTGTGCACTATAATGGATCCTTTGGAAAAAAGACCTTGTCTTTGGGAAGGGAATCTAATTAGAGGAATTTTAGGCCATGTCCAGACAGGTCACTGAGGTGAAGGTTTTTAGGTGGATCTTTCAGTTCCATGCAGCTCACATAGAACAATTAATGTCCTGTCCTCAGAAATGGCTCTGAAAAAATGAACTCGAATGGTCATTTTTTTAAATGAAGTCCTATTATAGCAAGAGGCAGCCTGTTTGTGAATAGAGACTTGACCTGAGTTTGAGGAAGAGCTCAGTTCAATCCAGCCTCATGGACTTTCAGCACCCAAGGTAACTTCCTACGAGTATGAATTGTAATAGCAAGTGCCAATCTGTATTGGCAGAGGGAGTATTTTAAGGTGAACTCCCTACCCTGATGAAATCAAAAGTGCAATTTAAAAAAATAGTTGTAAAAATGATCAATAGAGTTGTTTATTTACCCTTCTCTGAGGCATCATTATTCCAGTTCTAATTCCAGTGCCACCATTCAGTCAGAATGAAATGATGTCTGCAGAAGTTCCATCAGGTTGTTCAGTTCAATGAGCACGTTGTAAACATCCACTGTATGTAATGAATGAATGAGTGATAAACACTAATTAAGACCCGGTGGCCAAGCTAGTATTCTGGGAATACAACAATGAAAGTGAAGAATTTCCTGTTCTTAAGGAGTTCACACTGACAGATGCAGCACATATAGAAGACTGATGACGAGGAAATGGAGTTTTTTGTTTTTTTTTTTTAAACCCTTACCTCCCGTCTTGGAGTCAATACTGTGTATTGGCTCCAAGGCAGAAGAGTGGTAAAGGTAGGCAATGGGGGTCAAGTGACTTGCCCAGGGTCACACAGCTGGGAAGTGACTGAGGTCAGATTTGAACCTAGGACCTCTGGTCTCTAGGTCTGGCTCTCAATCCACTGAGCTACCCAGCTACCCCCATGGAAATGGAGTTTTTGTTGGATAAGTCACAGTGATGTTGACCAGAACCCTGGGACAATCCATTTTTATGCCTTTTCCAGAAGCAGTGACACTATTGGCTTAATTTCTTTTCCCAGAGCAAGACATAGAAAGCAGAGGAGGGATGGGTTTGGGAGAGGGTGCAGCAGTAGGGTGGATAACAAGATGATCTATAATCTCTGGGATGGGAGGATATGCAGCACGATCTTGAAAGGCCAGCCAAAAAGGTCAACCTGGTCTCTGGTCCAGATGGTGTTTTTCCAATAGCAGCGGTACAAATTGTGCCCTTTGGTCTTCAATTTCTTGCCAGGACTTTATAATCGTTCTTTGAAATTTGTTCTTATTTAAGGTGTTTAGGATCTATTTTAAGTGAATTTATTCAGTGAAATATTAATTCCTATACAAAACACTACTCATCTTGAATTCCTTATCCCTTTTCATAAGCTTTACAAATTGTATAGAAAGGATCTTCTAATTTGGGAATTTATCATTTTATTTCTAAAATACATCGTCATTTGAAATGAACATGGCAAAGCATTTCCCTGGTGCTGGATTTTATGAGGAAGAGGTCCCGTGGGAGTTCATTTTTGTCCTGAGGAAGGCTTTTGTGGCTCTGGTGGAGGGTGAGATAGGAGTAAAGAAGCTGAAAAAAAACCTCTCTGGAGGAACTGAAAAAGAAGATGAATTCTTATCTTACTGAGTTGGTTAACTGAGTCCTTAAAGGCAAGGAATCCAGACTCTCCAATCCCTTCCCTTAGGCTATGTCAGTCAGTCAGCCCAGAATTGGAGAATACTAGACTTGGAGTTGAGCAACAGTGGACAAGTCACATAAACCTCAACTGCCACTTCTTAAAAAAAGGATTAATGGGGGCAGCTGGGTAGCTCAGTGGATTGAGAGCCAGGCCTAGAGACGGGAGGTCCTAGGTTCAAATCTGGCCTCAGCCACTTCCCAGCTGTGTGTCCTAGGTTCAAATCTGGCCTCAGCCACTTCCCAGCTGTGTGACCCTGGGCAAGTCACTTGACCCCCATTGCCCACCCTTACCACTCTTCCACCTATGAGACAATACACCGAAGTACAAGGGTTAAAAAAAAAAAAAAAAAGGACTAATATTGCCTTGAGTACCTTATAGAGTTATTGTGAGCTCAAAGGAGATAATCTCTATAAAGCCTTGTGGAAACCTTAAAGGGCTAGATAAATGCCAATAATTATCTCTGTTGTTATCTTTATTATTATAAATTACTGCCTATGTAGGCAGTATAAGAATGATAACCGTAGAGCCAAAAGGTCTTCTTTTTTGGGGGCAGGGGGAAATGTCATGGGCCCCTTTGGCATTCTGGTAAAGTCTATGGCTCAGGATAAGTATTTCAAAAGCACTAAAATAATATACATAAGATTAATAAGGAAATAAATTATACTAATATACTGTTAAAATATTGACTGACTGATAATAGCCTGGAGGGAGGGAGGGACTTTGAGAGCTTAATTATTTAGATTCCTTGCCTGGAAGCTGGCCTCAGTTAAGCATCCCTTTCTCCCATTCTCTTTTTAAATTCTTCCCAAGGCTGTTTTAGCTTCTTTTCTGCTATCCTGACTTCCACTATTATCATGAAAGTCTTTGGGAAAACAAAATTAAAGTCTCTTGTCATCTCCCTCAGTACCCAGATCTTGAAGACATGCCTTGTGCTTAGAATTGTTTTACCTAGTGCCATGGGATATAATTTTTTAAAATTTAATTTAACATTTTATTTTTATTTTCAGTTCCAAATTCTCTCCCTCTACCTCCTCTCCTTCCCATTGAGAAGGCAAAAAATATAGCAGTTATATATATGAAGTCATGCAGAACATATTCCCACATTAGCCATGTAGTAAAAGATTCATTGGTCTGCCTGAAAATCATGAGCAACAAAAAGCTTAGATGCCATATTGTGAATCCTTTTATTTTAGGGACTATTCCTTTAGTGATGTCTTTGTAATTCCTGCCACTAAGAATATTTACGATGGTCTGCCACTCTTTAGTGTCAAACAAGGCTACAAAATTTACATTGCATGTTTTAGCAGCTGATAGAGGCTACAGAGATATTGCCTCTTTCAATGTGAAAATGGAGTCTTATTGTTGTTTAGACGTTTTTCAGCAGTGTTGGATTCTTCATAACCACATCTGGGGTTTTCTTAGCAGAGATTCTAGAGTGGTTTGTCATTTCCTTTTCCAGCTGGTTTGACAGAAGAGGAAATTGACACAAACAGGGTTAAGTCACTTGCATAGGATCACGACTTTAACTCAAGAAAACAAGTCTTTCCTGAATGTATACTGTGCTGTGTAACTGCCCTGAAATGGGATTCAACCTATCCTAAATTCAGATTTTAGCTGTATTAAATCAGATAAAATTTTAAGGCCTTTAAATGATATTACTTAGGGAAAAATCATTTAGTCTGCCTAAATTCCATACATGGCTGTCAATTTCATTTCTTTGTACCACTTCTGATTGAATGATTTAAGAAGAAAGAAAACTAATACCCTTTTTACCTTTCTTACCTACCTGCCACACAAACAACCACAAACTTCTTTCCCTTTAAAAGAAAGCAAAATAAGATTTGCAAGTTATAGCCTAGAATATCTATTAATTCTACTGTTGGACTGACATTACAGCCAAACTGATTCCCTTTAAAGGCTCCTCCCAACTCGAACCTCCCACCTCCTCTGACCTAATTTTTGGTTGAGCTATTGAACATAGATTTTCTTTTCCTTTTAAATTAGGTATTGTGGGAGACTAAACTCAAATTCTGTTGTGAGGATTCACAAAACTTTGAAGTGATTATTCAAGAAGAGCTCAATTTTATATTTCAATGAGTTAGCTGGTTTCTTTAAGGTTTTAGTCCCTGAACTTTTGCAAATGTGAATTTGTAAATGCGAGTCCTTGTTTTCCCAGTTGTTTTTTTCCAGTTCCCTACAACAACAATCCAAATTCTGACTGAAGTTTAGTTTATAGTGGAAGGGTCAATGAAACAAGGCTAATCAAAAACATTCTATGAACATGGCACCATTTTCTTTCTGTCCTCAGTCCTTCAACTGAAGGGTTTTCAGATCTCCCAATTTCTGCTTTCTTCCTTTTAAATTCTTTTGTATTTATTTTTTATATAGTTTCTATAAACGTCATTGTATACCTGTTGTATCTCTCACCTTCCCCTAGAATAAGTTCTTCAAGGGCAAGGACTAGTTTCATTTTGGCCTTTGTATAACTAACACCTAGCATAGTACATGGTACATATCTATGCTTGTTTGTGAACTGGTGTAAACTGAATTATTAAATGTGTTATAGTGCAATTCTAAAGAATAGTAAGTTGATTGATCTGTATTTAACTTGCTCAGAAATATAAAAAGTAGGGTCAGCCTTCTGTCAGAGGTACTTTTTTGACATGAAAGGCTCAGGCATCCTTTAAGGACCTGTTGCTTCTCTGATTCATTGTCAAAATGGTCTGCAAATGACAGTTTCTGACATTCCCCAAGGGTATTTATCATCTCCCCTTACATAGATTTATATAGTTAAAAAAGGGGGTAGTTTTACTTAAAAGTTAATGGAAGGAGATTGAGTTCATATTTGAGGCTCTTAAAAGTATTAATACTGTTATATTCACATCCTGGGAAATGATGGATGCCACCTTGAATGACAGGGAAGGCATTTGGAAGGCATAGAATGTTCCCAGATGCCATGAGCCAGGGGCAAATGTCGGTTGGCCTGGCAGTATAAATTCCCCTGACAACCACTTGAAGGGGTCTTTGGTCTCCTGGTCTTTGGTGTTGGGTCTGTAGGCTCTTTAGGTCTTTAGGTCTCTGGGTCTTTTTTTTTGGGGGGGGGGGTCTCTGGGTGGTGAAGGGAGGCTGGGAGGTCTATGAAGAAGAGGGTAGGAAGAATGTGAATAGTTCCTGAAGACTGTGAGAGCTAGTGCATCACCAAATACTGATAGTGAAAAACTGAGAGAATAACATCACCAACACAGCTGCATCAACAGCAGTCGCTATTCTCTGGCTTGGCTGTAGCCAGGCTGGGCCAGAGGTGTAATGGAGAACAAAGCTCCAGCTTCTACTAGATCAATAGCCTCCAGTCCTGGTAGTCAACTAGTTATAGATATTAGATTGACAGGGTCTCCAATCCCCATTCCTTATCCTGTTTATCCTTTCCCTGATTATAGCTTATAGATAAAGAGTGTTTAACAAGTACCTTCCTGAGTGGTCTTTATATCATGACTCTTGGGAAGGGAGTCAGCACAGTCAGATACCAAACATGATCCAAAGCAAATCAAAAGCCCTATAATAATTTATCCAACCCCAGGTTGGACCTGAAAGGGTTATCCATCCACCTAATCTTTCAGATCCTCCTTGGGCAACTGTTAGAGAAAAGGGGAAATTATAACAACTATCAAGGGTGATCGGGGTTGGTGTTCCTCCATCATCTGCAACTAGGGAGAATACATATATATATATTCACATCACTGCATACCTATGTCTCCCTAGACCCTTTTGTTATAACAATAAGCACCAGTAAGCAGAGGTTCCAGTCAGGAACCTCTGGTCTTGATGAGTTATAATATTGCCCTAGATGGGTCTTTAGCAAGGGGAAATTGTATTATGCCCTCCATCTCCTACAATATGTAACCTCTTTTATTTCCTGCAGTTTTGCCTTCTGCTAACAACTTTAATCCATTTGAGGTAAAGGATAGAGAAACTCATAGCTTGACAGGGTTATTTTCTAGTTATTAGAAATAATTAACTTAAAAAACTGTTTTAATTGTGGTCAAATCCATGATGAGATCTTTATTAGGTTATGGATCTGCTATATACAACTATGATATTCCCTAACAATAATTTGTGTCATAAAAGGAATTTGTTCCTAAAGAACTCTTAACTACTTTAGGCATCTGAAGGCATCATGCCACAATATAAAAATTAGGTGATATTGTACCATGGTCTTTTTCTACATGTTTCACAAAGCATCCACAGATTATTTAAATAATCCATCCCAGCTGTCCTTGGGAAAAGTAGGTAGATGAAGAGAAAAAGGGAAAAGAGTTAAGATCCTTTCTCTACCAACAACTCCTAGATAAAATAGGAAGTTGTTGGAAAAAGGATACCGCCTGAACTCTGAGGGAGAGAGGAAGTAAACTATCCTACCTTTAGTGAATAGATAGCAGAACTTGGCAGTAAATCTTAAGTACTACATAAAGATAGCTGTTATTATTAATTCTTTTGCATTTGTTTTGAACCAAAGTGAAAGACATAGCTTACCCTATCAAATTTCATTTCATTTAGTTTGGCTTAACTTTCTACCTTGTCAAGATTTTTTTTGTTTGTTTTTATTTTGAGACTGGATTTCCCTCTGAACTCAAGATGGAAGTATATCAGTCATGGAAGAGTATCCAGTATCAGTAGCCCGGTAGTACGGATAATAGGCATGTACCATTATACCTGGCTTATTATGATTTTTTTTATCCTGATTCATTCACCATATTAGGTGTCCTTACTATTTTTGTATCATCTGCCAACCTAATCAAATGCATTCCACAGATGAATGATCAGTATCACATTTTAGGAACTATTATAGCCTGAAACTACAGACTTCCTTCCATGTAAACATCAATCCATTAACTTGTATTCTTTGAAATTATAATTCAAACAACAATGATTTCACTTACTTCTAACTGTACTACAACTCATATGTTTCTACATTTTCTACAGGTTTATGTAAGGAGATACTTTTTTCAAATACCTCACTGAAATCAAGATAAAGTACATCTATAACATTCCCTAATCTTCCAGTTCAGTAGCACTGTTATAAAAGGAAATTAGGTTGACCAAGCATGACTTGTTCTTAATAAACCCATCTAGGCTTCTACTAATCATCTCTTTCTTAGACCTCCCAAACAGGATGTATTTTGGTTATCTTAATTTCCTCATGTCCAAAACTGAACTCTTTGTCTTTCTCTATAAATTCTTCCCACTCCCAAACTTCCTTCCATTTTACAGTCAAGGGTACCTCTATCCTCCCAGTCCCCTAGACTCGTCATCCAAAACTTCTATTTTTCTCCACCCCTCCTTCCAATCTATAGCCAAGGACTGTCAGTTTCCCCTTAGCAGTATCTCTTGAATATGCCACCTTCTCTTCTCTGACACTGTCACCACACTCATCTCCTCACACTTGGACTATTGCAATAGCCTGCTGGTTAGTATATCTGCCACAAGATTCTTCCTTCTATAGTCCATCTCCATTCAGACAACAAAGCGATTTTCCTAAATCACAGGTCCGACTATATCACTCCTCTCCTTAATAAACTCTACTAGCTCCTTCTCACCTCTAGGTTCAAATACAAATTCTTCTGTTTGGCATTCAAAGCCCTTAAAACTTAACTCTCCCTACCTCTCCAGTGCTTTCATAACCTTTCACTCTTCCAAGGACTGTTGGATTTGGTGGCATTGGCCTCCTTGCTGTTCCTCCAACAAGATAGTCCATTTCTTGGCTCCAAGAATTTTCTCAGGCTGTGGCCCATGCCTGGAACACTCTTCTTCCTTATCTCTCTCTCCTAGCTTCCTTTAAGTTCCAACTAAAATCCTACTTTTTAAAAAATGTTTCTTTTTTAAAAAAATATTTTTCCATGTTTACATGATTCATTTTCTTTCCCTCCCTTCCTCCCTCTCTCTTCCCAGAGACAACAAGCAAATCCACTGGGTTATATATGTGTTATCACCTGATACCTATTTCCATATTATTCATTTTTGCAACAGAGCAATCTTTTAAAACCTAAACCCCAAATCCTATACCATATAAACAAGTGCTAAGTCATATGCTTTTTTCCTGCATTTCTATTCCCACAGTTCTTCCTCTGAATGTGGGTAGCATTCTTTCTCATAAGCCCCTTAGAATTGTCCTGGATCACTGCATTGCTACTAGTAGTAAAGTTCATTACATTGAATTATTCCACAGTGTTTTACTTTCTGTGTATAATGCTTTCTTCGTTCTGTTCACTTCATTCTGCATCAGTTCATGGAGGTTCTTCCAGTTCACATGGAATTTCTCCAGTTCATCATTCCTTACAGCACAATAGTATTCTATCACCAACAGATACCACAATTTGTTCAGCCATTCCCCAATGGAGAGTTACCCCCTCATTTTCCAATTTTTTTGCCACCACAAAGAGTGCGGCTATGAATATTGTTGTACGACCCTTTTTTATTATCTCTTTGGGGTACAAACCTAGTAGTAGTATTGCTGGATCAAAGGGTATGCATTCTTTTAAAGCCTTTTGGGCATATAAAATCCTACTTTCTCTAGGAAGCTTTTCCCAATCCCTCTTAATTTCCTTCTTTTGATTATTTCCTGTTTGTCCTATAGAGAGCTTGTTTGTACACAATTGTTTGTTTTCTCCTGTGATAGATTATAAATTCCTTGAGAATAGCAGGGACTGTGTTTTGTCATTATTGAGTTTTCTTCTATCTCCAGAACCTAGCACAGTGCTTAATAAGTGTTTATTGACTAATTGACAATTTACCTTCAATGAATCACTTAACTTCTTTTTACCTCAGTTTCCTTATCAGTAAATATATATATAAGCTAACTTCTGAAGTCCCTTGTAATACTAAGTCTATGGCTCTGTGAATCTATGTTTCATAATCTAGAATTTTTTGGTGGTCTAATGTCATTAGTTTGAGGTCTCCAAAATTTGCCCTTTTCTTCATTTTAAAAATCAAGGCTCTTCCTGTCTCTGGTTTTCTGGCACTCTTCCCATTTTCCATGATTCCTGAGAGATTGCCAATACAATTACAAGTTATTTCAAGACTTTGTGGTACACTTCATTTGTGCCTGTATAAATGAACTCATTTGAAGCTTTGAGATGTTCTCTCAGTAGGTCCTCACATGTTTTGAGCTTCATCTGTCCAGTCTGGTTTGCAAATGGTTTTTCATGATAGAGAAGCTAAGCATAATAGCAGTTATAAGTAGCAGGAGTTGTTGTTGATGTTATTCTTTTTCTCATTTCTCTTCCCTTCTCTTTTTCCTTCTCAAATCTCTTTAATGTTTTGCCAGAATGGACTAGAAATGACAATTTCTAACATTTCTCGAGGCTAAGCTGCCTTGTCCCTATAGTCAGATTTAAAGTCTCAAAAGTGAGTAGCTTTATTTAGACATTAATGGAAACTATCAGATTCATAGCTGAGCCTATTAAAAGTATTAATGTGCACTAGTAATGGGGGGCAGCTGGGTGGCTCAGTGGATTGAGAGCCAGGCCCAGAAACAGGAGGTACTGGGTTCAAAACTGGCCTTAGACACTTCCTAGCTATATGACCCTGGGCAAATCACTTAACCCCAATTATTTAGCTCTTACCAATCTTCTGCCTTAGAACCAATACACTGTACTGATTCTGAGACAAAAGGTGAGGGTTTAAAAAAAATACCCACCAGTAAGTAGTCCTCCCAGCCAGAAACTATGGTCTCAAAGAATTATGATACTGTCCTGGATGGAGGCTCTTGGCAGAGGAAATTGTGTTATGCTCTCTGCCTCCCTCAACATGTAACCTCTCTTGTTTCCAGCAGTTTTGCTTCCTGTTGTAGAGTCCAACCAGAGAGTCAGGACATGAATACCCAGTGGGGAAGGAAAGAGTAACCAGAAGAAGGTGGTCAACAGTGGCAAATGATGCAGAGGATGAGGACTGACTGAGAATAAGCCATCAGATTTGCAAATTGGGATCATTAGTAACTTGGAAGAAAACAATTTCATCATCCCTGGAGTAATGAAGCTGAAGGCAGATTGCAAAGGTTGAGAAATAAATGAGGCCATAGAGTGTAGAAAGTTTTTTCCAGGAGTTTGGATGTGAAATGGAAGAGAAACTAGGGTGATAGCTTGAGGCAAAGGAAAAGTCTAGAGAGTCTTCCTTCCTTCCTTCCTTCTTTCCAAAACGGGGAAGATTTCTCAGCAAACATCAAGAAACATCTAAAAGCTAAATAAGCCTTTAGAAAAAATAGTTTTTTAAAAAGGTATGGATAGAACAAAAAGGGGACTGACATCCAAGAGTAGTTAACAAAGAAATAATTATAGCCCACCTTCCAGGGAGTTCTAATTCCTGCCATCTCCCACCCTTAAGTATTTTCTCTTTATTTAAAATGCATGCTCCCTGAGGTTATTGTTTCTGCTTTATTTATTTCTGCTTTTGTATGCCCAAAACTTAAGACCATCTTTGGCAGACAGTAAGTGCTTAATAAATTTTTTTTCATTCAATCATTTATGAATATAAAGTCCCTGGCCTAACTAATCAAGTCCTCATCTCCCTCACATTCTGCTCTCCTAGCCCACCTCAGGCTGTTCCATTGTCATCTGCCCTCTGGGGCCTGATGTTTCTTTTGCTCTGGTGATCTGTTTTTGGTCTGCTTCTCCAACACTTAGCTCTTAGTTCTGTAGCTCCATAATACTCTTAGGTGGTCCTCCCAGAGCACTGCAGTTTCTACAGCTCTTTTGTCTACTTGGCAAGAACTTGGAAGTCATCTGACATTGGGCTTGGCTTACCTTCCTCATGGAGGGACAGCTAGCTGGTACAATGGATATAGCACTGAGCCTAGATTTAGGAAGGCCTGACCTGTCAAGAACACCTGACACACTTACTAGTTGTATGACCCTGGACAAGTCACTTAACCCTGTTTGCTTCAGTTTCCTCATATGTAAAACAAGAAGGAAATAGAAATAGCAGGCCATGCTCCAGTATCTTTGCCAAGAAAATCCCAAATGGAAATCATGAAGAGTCAGACCCAACTAAACAACAACCTCATGGGTACCATATCAGAAGTTCCATTCACTTGGCTGCCTCATATCTCTCTCTCTCTCTCTCTCTCTCTCTCTCTCTCTCTCTCTCTCTCTCTCTCTCTCTCTCTCTCTTTCTCTCTCTCTCTCTCTCTCTCTCTCTCTATCTATCTATCTATCTATCTATCTATCTCTCTCTCTCTCCCCCTCTCTGATCACCCCTACTCATATATTTCTATTCACATTTTCCCTTGGACTTTTCTTCTTAAGGGCCCAAGGAAGGGGAAAAGAACTGTGCAAAATACTCCATCCAAACTAAATGGATTTGGAGGTGAGGTGTGAGCCTTCCATGTGCACGCTTGCTAATATCTTTCTCCTAAGATCCCTTTCTATTGAACAACAACATACCTTTGCATTGACAATATTCTAGACCCAAGTCCCATCTTACCACATTCCTTCTTTCCCTCCCCCTCCAGCCCCAGGACATCCCAGGACTTATCTGAGGCAATGTGACTATGAGAAAACTCTGACACCCCTGAGGCTTTCCTCCTTAACTCAGGTTGGCTGGATGGCTTTCACAACTTAGTTGAGATGAAGTCAATAAATCCATTCCTTACAGTGAGGTAGAGGACCAGCAAGTCTTATCTGGGCCATAGATTCCTACCATCCTCCAGGCTCTATTTACTATCTGGCCTGCCTCACACTGACAATCCCTAGCACTGTTATTTGATCTACATCCATAACCTAAGGACCTCACGGCATCTCCATGGCTTTCCTTCCATCTCTTCAACTGAGCTTTCTTTTACAAGATGCCTCCCCAGTTCTAGAGTCAGCTTCTAGAGAGCAGGGATTATTTCACATAATAAATGCTTAACAAGCATTTTTATCATTCAATTGATCATTTCTTGTAATTAAACCCAAAATTTAAATTTCATATTCATTTTCTTTATTTCTCATATTCTGGGACTTCAGATGTCAATCAATACCCAACAGTGAGTATTGATTCTGGCCCTCTTCCTTATTGTTTTCTTCTTTTTTTCCTTCATGGTGTTATTAAGTTCTCAACATTTTACAAGCCATTTTTATTATAAATATACAATAAATTATAATAAATATGCTTAACCAAGAGAAACAAATTCTCACAGTAGCTATTTATAAATATCGATCTCATTCTTTTTTCCCCTCCTGTCCAGCCCTCTCCTCTCCCCAAGAAGTCTAGTGATATGATATAGGTTATATACATATTACCATATAATATATATTTCCATGTCCATCATGTTGTGAAACTAGACACATAGTGCTTACACTAGAGAAAATTCATGGAGGGAATAAAATGAAGAATTGCATGTTTCAATCTGCATCTGTTCCTTCTGTGTCAGTGGGTAGCCTTTTTCAGTTGAAGTCATTCTGGATCCTTGCATCGCTGATTTTATTTGTCATTCATGGTTGGTCATCACAAAGTATTGTTGCTACTGTGTGCAGCGTTCTGGTTCTGCTCACTTCACTTTTCATCTCTTCTTGTTTATCATTTCTTATGGCACACAAGTCTTCCATTACAATCACATACTACTATATGTTATAATCAATATACCAATATTCCCTATTGTTTTCTAAGAATTAAGGGAAAGGGTATCAGGAGGAATACTTGAGCCTCCATAATCCAATCAGTCAACTGATTATAAGAATTTATTATGTGCTTGCTATTTGCTTAGGCATTACTAAATAGTCCTTGCTCTGAAGGAGCTCCCATTTTAATGGGGAAGGCAAAATGTAAATAACTAGGTATTACAGAGCAGATGGAAATTAATAAAAGTAAGATGGAGGAGGACAAGCATGAAAGGCATTCTTCAGGAGGTGAGATTTGAGCTGAGGTTTGAAGGGAACCAAGGAAGGCAAAAGGCAGAGAGGAAGAGAGAGAATGTTCCAGACATGAGGTGAGCCAGTGAAAATGGAGGAAGTCACAAGATGGCGTGTCTCATGGAAGAATGGCCAATGGGACATGGTAACCGAAGAATATGTGGGGAGGAATAAGGCTGAGTAAGCAGAAAGGGGTCGGACTGTGGGGGCTTTCAATGCTCCCAAGGTTGACTTGATATTTGAGAACCTTTTACAATTGACTTGGACTTTATATATATATATACACATATTTCTGTCACCTGAGCACTGGTCAAAGAAAGCTGAATTGTGAAAACACAGGCAAAGAACTAAACTTTAAAAAAAAAAAAAAAGGCAACTAGTCCTGAGTTAGGAAGGAGTAAAAAGCCATGTTTTGTTTTGTTTTTTAATATATATTCGTTAAAGAAGCCTGGTCTCAAAAATTGATGCAGTTCTATAAAGTGTTTACTTTATCTCCAATGATGCTATCTGGTATACCATATGTTGTTGCTGCTGTTGTTATTTAGTCACGTCTGATTCTTCCTGCTTTCATTTGGGGATTTCTTGGCAAAGATACTAGAGTGGTTTGCCATTTCCTTCTCCAGCTCATTTTATAGATGAGGAAGCTGAGTCAAACAGGGTTAAGTGACATGCCCACAGTCACATAGCTAGTAAGTGTCTGAGGCTGAATTTGAATTCAGGTCCTGCTGATGTCAGGCCAGACCCCCTTACCACTGTGCCACTGTGTACTATATATGATTAAACATTATATTTCTTTAGATAGCTGCCTAGAGAGACCAGTTATTCCAACCCAGCTGGCCCAATATTTTCCATCCTCCTCTCTTTGGATGGAGTTTGTGATATTTGAACCCCTTTTGCTTTTATTTTGAGTGTTGATCTTTTCTTTCTGCTTTCATAGCTAATGTGGGCTAGGCTGTACTTGAGAAACACTGGCAATAGCATATCAATTGGATATTTTAATTAGCCATCTGTAGATTACAACTTCTGACTGTTAAATAGAATTACATTTATTAGCATCCTTTCCCTTACTTCACTGCATGCAGCTAAGAAAGTTGTAAAGTAGAAAGAACTTGGGGAAAATCCATCTTTTCAAAATAATTTGAAAAGAATTAGACGAAGCTAGATAGAACTTTGCTGTGAGGGGTATAATGGCTACTGGTAAGAGAGTTGAGAGACCTCCATTGTAGTTCTTCCCCCAACCAGTTTTATGTTCAAGCTCACCATTTATGATTTCTTTCATTTTCTGTAAAATATTATGGTGCAGACCAAGATAATCTCCAAGATCCATCATACTGGCTGAATAATGGGATTGGTTGATCTTTTCCATGTGCCCTCATGCACCTGAGTCCTCTCACCAGGGGTACAGATCACAACCCATATAGTCATGAGTGTACTAGTAAATGCTTAATAACCACTTCTCTGGAAAAAATGTGTCTTGATGAACTTTAAGTTTAAAATGCATAATTAACATTTTCTCCATCACTTTAATGAGTCTAAACAACCAATAAAACCGCAAAATAAGGCCTTTATTTGAAGCATTTGCCAATTTCCAAAGTTTAAATGTTCACCCTGGAAATTTAACAATAGGCTGATCTGAGCTGGCTTCAGCTACCCCTTGTCATGCCTGCTGTCATGTTCAAATCTTGTCCATGTCCTTCCCTAAATTCTCCACAGAAGGTCTCTCCATAATGCCTAGGGCCTTCCTTTAGCTCTCTTGGCCCTGCATGGCAGTGCGTAGCATGCCAAACGTCCTTTTAATTATACTTCACTCTCACTCCAAGATCTGTCTTTTTTTTGTCATATATTTTCAGCTGACATCCTTTATGCTACTTCTGTAGAATTCTTAATTCATGATGTGTTATAGCCTGCACACACCTGCCATGTACCTCACCATTGCCCTTTGGATGACTCACAATTTTAGTTCTCTCAACACCCTGATATTCCATGACACACAGTCATACAATGTCACTATAAGAATATTTATTGTTGTCTTAAAAAATTGGCCAATTTCTGTTTCCCAGAGAAGCTTGAAGGCTTTAAAAACACTATTCACAGTTTCCCAGAGATTATCCAGGCTCCTCCCTTTTTCCTGTTTGTTTCTTGCCATAGTTCATTATCCATGAACAGTGTATGTCCAAGATATACATATGGATGGACTAGTTCTATGAGCTGTCCATGTCAGTGTATATCATAGTCTGGACAAGAGATTTTCTTCATCTAATTGATTTTTCCTTTGTGAATATTTAAGCCAAACTCTTGAATCAGCATCCAGAGATTCCCAAAGTGGGTGATACCACCCCCTGGAGGGTGCTGCAGCAATCCAGAGGAGCAGTAATAGCCACAGGTGCATTTATCTTTCCTATTGATTGCTATTAAAGTTTTTTAAAAATTAATTTCCAGGGGGCACTAAGTAATTTTTTTCTGGAAAGGTGGCATTAGGCCAAAAAAGTTTGGGAACCACTGCCATAGACACTGGGCAATGTTCTGGGTCCTGATACAGTCAGTAGAACAGAAATGTCTTCAGGACCTTGCCAGTGATAGTGGATCTCCCTTACATTTGCATTTGAACATAGACGTGTTCATGAAACAGAGTAAATAGTTTTGGCAAGAATACCAAATTTTGGGGCAGCTGGGTAGCAGTGGATTGAGAGTCAGGCCTATAGACGGGAGGTCCTAGGTTCAAAGATGGCCTCAGACACTTCCCAGCTATGTGACCCTGGGCAAGTCACTTGACCCCCATTGCCTACCCTTATCACTCTTCCACCTATGAGCCAATACACAGAAGTTAAGGGTTAAAAAAAAAAAAAGAATACCAAATTTTATGCCTTACTTGATAATACTAATTGGGGTTACTGAACAAAATTCTCTCTACTAGAATATCACTGATTTAAAAAAAAAAAAAAAGAATTGCAGAATAATCAGTTAATTTGAACTCTTAGATTGCCACTTATATCAAGACTAAAGGGGGCAGCTGGGTAGCTCAGTGGATTGAGAACCAGGCCTAGAGATGGGAGGTCCTAGGTTCGAATCTGGCCTCAGACACTTCCCAGCTGTGTGACCCTGGGCAAGTCACTTGACCCCCATTGCCTACCCTTACCACTCTTCTGCCTTGGAGCCAATACACATTATTGACTCCAAGACAGAAGGTAAGGGTTTAAAAAAAAAAAGACTAAAAGGGGGACCTTAAAGATTTGCTACTAAAACCTTCTTATTATTTATAACCCTGAGGCTCAGAGGGGTATCCTCACTTGCCTAGAGTCACAAAAGTATGGCAACCTGGGTTTCCCAAAGAGGTCGTCACTTTTCCCCTGGGTTCTCAGGAATACCATGGCTGAATTTAGCCCTAAAGAGATTGTCAAGAATAACTATTTCCACTTTCCCCATGGGCTATTACTCCAGTCTCTAGGAGTGCTAGGAAAGCAAGCCAAAAAATCAGCAAAGGGGAACTTCACTATGATAAGTTACTTAGAATATGGATGGCCATAAAGTATAAATAGACAAATTTAACTCCTAATGTTTAATGTGGTATATCTTACATCTTTTATCTATACTATACAGTTTTAAATGACAGGATAGACAGAGTGTTGGACATGGAATCAGGAAGAACTGCATTAAAATCATGTCTCAGATGCTTCCTAACCATGTGAGTTAGATGTGGGAAGATCATTTTACCACTGTCAGTTTTCTCATCTGTAAGACAGGGATAACAGTAGCACTTGTGATTGTTATGTAATGTGGAACTGACCTAGAGGGATGTTAGATTTTACAACCCACCTAAGAACTCTCAGGGCCAATGAAGCAAAAAAAACCTTGACTTATGAAAAACAAAATTTATTTTAAAAGGGGAATAAAGGAAACTGGTATGTAGGATCCTAGCACTCTTCAAACTAACTCCACCCAACTTCTAAGTCTCCTAAGCAAGGAGAGCCTTCTGTTTCTTCTATGGGCCCCGCTTATAGCTCCCTGTTCTACCTAAGGAACGCCCCCCCCCCACATGCTATCTAACTCTATACTAATCTTCCCACTAGTGATTACCAAAAGAAAGGGAATAGCCTGGGTTTGGCTGCACTAAGTAACCCAAAGTCCAGATAAAAAATCTTTGGATTACCTTAGCCCAAGTGGAATTCTGGCAGATGGACCACTGGCAAATGATCTTTGGACTCAGGGAAAATGGTTTCCTCCAAAAAAATTCTCTACCCAGAAGTAAAAGATTTCTCCATGAAATCCAGGGAAAATCTCTTAGAGCAAAACCCCTCCTTCAGCTTGGTGGAAATTCAGGCAGAGAGTCAAAACCTCCCTCTAGCTTTGTCAAAATCCAAGAAGGAAGTGAAGTCAGTTATTTTCAGTTCAGACTCCCACAATTCCTTTCTCTTCCCAGAACCTCTCTCAGGGCTCATCTCAAAATTCTCTTCTTTCAACTAATCCTAGAAATCACTCTATCCCTAACCTATTTCTACAGTAATAAAGTGAAATAATATATGTAAAATATTTTAAAACATTTAAGTGTTAATATAAATGTTAGGTGTTATTATAGTTCATAAAAACAATTTGGCTTGTTTCTTCATCAGCTATTTGTATGTCTTTTGCTTAGGTAGCTTAGATAACAATGACTTATCTCAGTTGTTGCACAATGGATCTGATTTCATGGCTAACACAATAGTTCCTTATTTTCCCCCAACCTGTAACTTTCTGGCACTTGGCCCTCTCTTTTCAAAGTGCTGCCATATATGTGTACGTGTGTGTGTGTGTGTGTGTGTGTGTGTGTGCTAGATGTAACACTGTGGCTTAATTGGAACCTTTGATGTTGCTGCAATAACTGTTAACTGCCATTTGTTAACTTTTAAAGAAACTAAGACTTTGTGTTTTACAGCAGCTTTGGAAGGCCAATTCTCCCCCCCTCCCACCTTCTGTAACACCTTTTCTTGGCTTCCTCTTTGTCAGATGTTCCAAGAAACCATAATTGACAGTTCAAAGGGTCACAGAAGTTAACCTGTGTGAGGGACCCCAGGGTAGGTGTAGAAATATAATAAATACACATAGAAGTAGGGTAAGGATGGGGAGCAGAAGGGGACCCCCAGGAGAAGAGACAGATTGTCACTGGCTTTGCTGTAGTTTGAAAGCAGAAATCTAGAACACATTTTTTGTATTTCAATAAAAGTCTGCTTGTAGAAAATACCAATTAGAGAAAGTACATGAGCTATCCTATTTGACTAAAAGTCTGGATGAAAGAGGTAGTAATGACAAACTTCCCCCATTTCCATTATTTTAGTAGATATGATATTTTTAAATTGCCCTTGCCCAGGGAGGCAGCTGCCAAAGAAGTTTTCTGTTCAGAGGGTTATGTTCCTTTGGAGGCGATTACATGACTCAAAACTTTTTTAGCTAGCTTGGTTTTTCATCTTGGCTAGACGATGGAATAAAATAATGACATATATTTATGTGGTAATTCCAACTTTCCAATGTGCTTTTTCAGCATCCTCTGGCTGTCCAGTTTCATGACTAGTACCGCTAAGTCATGGTGTCTGGCTATGGATTTGGGAGTAGGGAAAGCTGAAGGAAGTCACTGGATATTTTGACTCTGTGTTAACCACCCCCTTGATTAACTCCAACCTTTAGAGCTGAACATTTGAGATTGGATCAATTTATCCCTATTTCTTAAATTATGTTTTCTTCTAAGCAACTATGTGGCCACCCATTCTCAAAATCTATTGTAATATCTTCAAAAGGAGTTTTTATGAAGTTATTTGGCTTACTTCTGATATAAATTAGAATCACATTAGTAATATCATTATATAGAATAGTATCAGAGATTTAGAGCTAAGAAGGACATTGGATATGACCACTAGCCACTCTCCTCCCTTATCCAATCAGCTGCCAAATCTTGCCATTTCTACATTTCCACAATATCCCTTACATGTTTCTTCTCTACTCACATGACTACCACCCTAAGTCAGTCATCATTAACTCTTGCTTGGGCCATTATTATAGCCTCCTACTTAATTTTCCTTTCTTGAGGCCTCCTCTGTTCCACATAACCACAAAAATGATTTTTCCTAAAACACAGGTCTGACTCCAGCACCCCCTTCCTTCCTCGGGAAACTCTAGTGGTTCTAAGCATAACCCTGGGATCAATTCTAACTGCCTCTGTTTGGGACTTAGAGCTCCTCACAAGCTGCCCTCATGTTATCTTTCCTGCCTCCTTAACCAATTCCCATCCACACACTGTCTCGTCCAGCCGTGCTGTCCTTGCAGTTCCTCACACATAATACTCCATCTTTTGACTCCAAGTCTGTATGCTGGCCATCCCTCATGCTTGGAATTCTCTTCCTCTTCTCCTCTGACCTTTTGGAATCCCTGCTTTCCTTCAAGACTCAGCTCAAGTGCCACATTCTGCATGTGAGGCCTTTCCTCATCCCCCCCCCCCCCAGCTGTTAGTATCTTCCCCAACAAGATTCCTGTGTATCCACTTGGATTGTGTTTTTGTGTATACCTGTATAAACAAAATATTAGACATATTATCTTCTCCTTTAGAATGTAAGTCCCATTAGAACATAAAAAAGGGTCTTATTTGTTTGTTTTTCTTTTGGTCTTTGCACCTTAGAGACTATCACAGTGCTTCATTCAAAATGGGTATTTAATAATTTATAATTAAAATTTTAATTATTTTAATAATTAATAATTTAATAAGTATTTGTCACTTGCTTGCTTACATGGCTAGGAGGCTAGAGGAGAAGTAGACAACCCAACTGCTCCAATGGGATCTTTATTTTATGGCAAAGAAGGCCACTAATTCAACATATTGTGTCTATGCAGGTTTAGGTGTTTGTGCTTTTGTGAATATAT
>NC_058135.1:116692099-116786123 GCF_016433145.1 Gracilinanus agilis | reverse complement strand
AGGAAGGAAGTAAGGGAGGGAGGGAGGGAGGGAGGGAGGAAGGAAGGGATAAAGGGAGGAAGGAAGGGAGGGATAAAGGGAGGGATAAAGGGAAGGATGAAGGAAGGGAGGAAGGAGGTAGAGGGAGAGAGAGAGAGAGATGAATCCAGAGACTTGCTTTTGGAATAAAATATGCACTCTTTTGTGCAGCATTTAAAGCCCTCCATAATCTGGCTCCCACCTACCTTTCTAACCTTACTCCGTGATATTACTGTTCAAATTCTCTACATTCTAGCCAAATTGGACTACTAGCTCTTCCTTGAATGTAACCCTCTTATCTTCTGCCATCACACAAGCCATGGTTAGAATTCACTTTCTCCTAATCTAGACTTCTCAGAATCTCTTTTTCCCACAAAGCTCCACATAGGTGCTTTCTCTTTAAAAGAGATCTTGCCTCATTTCCTGATTTGTTAGTTCATTTTTCCTCCTTAGTTTTTCTTGTACCATACTTATTCATGTACTTGTTTTATGAACTCTTTTATCCCCTTAAAATGTTAGCTCCTTGAGGTCACAAACTGTTTTATTTTTATCTTTGTATAGTGTATCTCTGGAACCTAGCGCATGTATAGGCCATAGCATTGAATGTAATCGAGGGGATAAAACTTAAGATCTCTGTAACATCTGAAGAATTAAAAAGAATACAATATGTAGTGAAGTTCTCAATTTAACATCATCATGTGCCAGAATGGACAGTAAGGCACATAGACGTGCTCTATGTACAAACAAGGACCTTTTGTAGTCAGGATTGGTCCAGGATCAAGGAGATAAAATGCCAGCAGTAAGTGTATAAATTTGTACTGAGAGATCTGATTCATCAAAATTACTCACCGTATACCTACTATATGTAAGACTTTGTTTTGGCAGGGTTCTGCATTATGCAAGTCTGCTTAATTATTCCCTTGGGGTACTGGGAGTTGAGGGAAAGGGCTCTATCTAACCCCATTTTTCTATGGTTTGGGAGCAATGTGGCTTCTGAGCATTTGAATTATTCATCATTAAGACTATTTTTTAAAGAATTGTGCTATTTTATATTGACTACAGGATCATATCCAAATGAAAGTGCCAACCTACAAATATTATCTAAATAATCCTAGAAAACTAAATATAAAGTGTTAAGTTATACATCTCCTCCATAAGAATATAAGCTCCTGGGACCAATTTATTTTCGTCTTTGTATTTCCAGTGCCTGGCATATATGTCATGCACATAGTAGGTACTTAAGAAATGCTGTTAAATTGAAAGAAGTATCACTTGGAAGGCCAAAAAGTGGTAGATACCTTAGGATCCTTTATTGTCATAAATCTGGACTTGCATTTTTGATCCTTAAAAAGAAAAGAATTTTGGGAAATCATGTTGCTTGTCATTTAGCTCAACAAGGTTTTTTAATGTGAGGTCAAAAAATTTGAATTGAGAACCAAACCAAAAACACATTGGCTTAACTATGTATTTTAAAAATATTTAGTAGTAGGTTTTTATAGATTCTTTTCATTTAAAATAATATAACTCTTAGTGATTTGAAATTCCTCCTAAATTAAAGTAATCTTGAAAGTCAAATGTGAATGGTAAAATGTAAATAAGCGCATAGGAAAGTTGCATAAATGTATGAATAGTTTAGAACATCTGGTCTCATTTAGGGATACAGAGAAATGGTTTTATGACATCAGTACCGAATTTTGGTCTAAGATGTAAATTTTTGTCAGAAACAAAAGCATTCCCTAAACTTTGATTACATAATTATAACTTGAAATATGGCTGATAATAGCTTGTAATATTACTTTTTAAATTTTACCTTCTGTGATTAACTTTCATATTCCCCTGTGAACGGTCATAAATCCCCATGGGATTCAGGTCAAAGCAGCTCCCAAAAGGTTTGTTTGCTTTTTTTTTTCTTTTTGGTTAGAGTTACAGTAGCTATCAAGGACTTCGCTAATAGCAAAATAAATAAATTTTTGTTTTAAATGCACTGACCTCGATTTCACATTAAAAATGACCGGAGTTTGACACCAAACTGACAGCTGGTTACCACAGCTTGAAAGGTTAAAGTGCTTGAGTATATATAAATATTATGACTGATCTCTTAAGTGTTGGAAGACCCTTTTGAAAAAGGTCCTTGGCTTAACAGTTTACTGAAAGCTTCTCTTTTAGTTTGAGATAACAATATTACAACAATGTTTAATCTTCTAAATTTAGAATAAATGAATGGAATAATTAAAAGTGTAATTGAATTCACTGAAACAATGAGTGTCAACACCATCCATCTAGGCTTGATCTACTGTACCAGGACTTCTTTGTACAAAACCCTGGAGTTCAGATACTTGTATTCTAGAAGCAGGGATAGATAAAACTCCGCAAAGTTTTCAGTAAGAGAATATCAGCAGTGAAAGTATGTTGAAAATGTTCTGATAAAATATGTTTTGACCCTTCTATTTCACATTGCAGTTCAAGAGGAGGGGCAAGGAGAAAAGTTAGAGAGATCAAAGGTGAGACAGGACGGAAATCATTCCTGCACTCTGATCCTTCCAGTTGTTCCAAAGTGCATGCCCACTCTGAAGCCAGCCTTCTTTTTAAATAGGATTTTTGTTCATATTTATCTCAAAGCTGTATTCAAAATAACGAAGGCCAGTTGGAGCCTCCTTTGCAGTCCTCAGTAGTCAAAGCAAATTTTGGATGACAGAGTCGATTAGAAGGAATAGGAAGCAAGAGTGATAAACAAAAATCCAAGAGACAGAGTTTGTTATTAGGCTTCATAGATTAAGATTATCAGTGAGGCAGAGTTCAGGGAGATGCTTTCCCATGGGGTGTGAGGCAATGTTTCTTTCTTAAAGGCAGGGATGGCAATTAGTGAAGAATTAAATGAATAAAGTGAAAGTCAAGGACCATTTAAAGAAAGACAAGGACCATTTAATCAGAATGTCTGGTACAGTAGCACAGAATAAAAATATCAGAGGTTTTGCAAGTCTGAAACTTCAGGCAAAGGGCACAGTGAATTAGGGTGTGGTGGAATTATTCATGTTTTCATATTTACCATTTAGACAAAAAGCTAGAATTTTAATTAGGAAAGGGATGAAAAGAGCAGAGATAGAGGTGTGAGATGGAGGCCAAGAGTTAGCAATTTATGATGAACGAGAGAGGTTAGAAGTTGGATGGGTTGAGAGGATGTCCAAAAGGCAACCTAACTTATAGTCAAATGGATCACAGGATCTTCCTGGAAGTAACCATAGAGATAATCTAACCCACGAACCTGTTTTTATAGGAGAGAAAACTAAGGCCCAATGAAGTTAAATGATTTGCCCAAGATTCTCTAGGCAGTAAGTAGCAGAGCCAACATTTAAACCAAGACCTTAAGAATCTAAATTCAGTAGATTTTCTATGACTCCTATTTTATTCCCTCGTGATATAAAATCTGTTCTTTATATTGTATTTGGAGGTTTTGACATTTTTCTTTTTTAGAGGTAAATCCATATTTCAGAAGAGTTTAATTATATCACAAATTCTGAGTTCAGGGTAAAAAGACAAACAAGTAAAGAGAGCAAATAGATGGCATGATATACAATGCACTCATCAAACCAAGTTAATGAGAGAAAAGAGGGGAGAAGAATGGTATTATCAGAATATAAGTCATGGGCAGTTGGGTGGAGCAGTAGATAGAGCACTGGATTTGGAATCAGGGAAATTCATCTTCATGAATTGAAATCTGGCCTGAGACTTTCTAGCTGTGTGACCTTGGGCAAGACACTTAGCCCTGTTTGCCTCAGTTCCTCATTTGTGAAATGAGTTGGAGAAAGATGGAAAACTACTCCAATAACTTTGCCCGAAAAAAAATACCAAATGGAGTCACAAAAAAATCAGACACTACCAAAAACAATAATTAAAATTTAAGTGTGCTTTCTTTAAAACAAACCCTGAAAAGTAAGTTATGTCAACATTTTACAGAGGAAATTAATGCCCAAGAAGACTAAATTATTTATCCTTGGTCATATGGACAATAAGTGTCAGAACCATGCTTTAAATTAAGGTTCTTAACTACATGTCTAGTGTTTTATCCACTTGACATGGGGGGGGGGGGGAGTTGGGTAGCTCAGTGGATTGAGAGTCAGGCCTAGAGACTGGAGGTCCTGGGTTCAAATCTGGCCTCAGACACATCCCAGCTGTGTGATCCTGGGCAAGTCACTTGACCCCCCCATTGCCTAGTCCTTACCACTCTTCTGCCTTGGAGCCAATACACAGTATTAACTCCAAAACCGAAAGGAAAGGTTTAAAAAAAAAATTTCACTTGACGCAACTACTCACTTCTTTTTTTCTCTCTCCTTTTATTTTTAGAGCAGTATGATTATAGGGATTATTTAACACAATTTTGATTATTTGATCATTTCATTATGTTCCTTATGTAACTGCTATCCAGTGATCCAAATGCCTTCCAAAGAGGCTCTTTCTATGTTTATAGTATAACTTAAGATACTAACCTCCTATTATAAACACATGTCCTATTTTACGTCTTTATTTTTTTTAATGACTATTATACAGAAAATGAGCTTGAACTTGTGATGCTAACTTTTTTTCTTCATTCTTTTCTTATTGTTTCAGTCAATGCATTTGGCTATCCATTAGCCTTCATTAAAAGTTTAATCAAAAAGAAGGCTAAAATTTGGAATAAATGTTAAAATTAAATGGAAAGACAATTGCAAAGGGAACCTCCAAGCTTCTCCTATATTGGTTATTAGAATTACAATTTGATTATTACTGATTCATTTGTTTTTTTCTAAATGAATCATTCAAATTGGAGCCTTTATGTCTTCTGGATACTAGGCTGGTATACCTAGTACTTTTAAAAAAAGTTTTATTGATATATTTTGTTTTTACATTTAAAGATGACTCTCATGGAAGAACTCTTGTAACGAAGTATAACTTTTAAGAAAAACTAATAATATAGTGATCTTATCCGAAAGGGTATCATATCATATCACTTATTTACTTATTTAATTCTACCACACCCTAGTGGAACTATACATATATATATATATATAATCCAACATATCACTCTTTATCACCTTTCTATTTTTTAAAAATAAATGTCATTGATATCTTTTGTTCTATATTGCCTAATTTTTCCCCTGTATCACTTTTCTTCCTTCACCCAAGAAGTCTTCCAATAAAATAATATTTTTAAAAAAAACAGGAAAATGTTTAACAAAACAAGTTAACATGCCTACAAAAAAAATTCTGAAAAATCTGAAAATCCATGTAACATATTTCCAAACCTTAAGAATTTTCACCTCTGCAAAATTCTGTGGGTGTGTGTGTGTGTGTGTGTGTGTGTGTGTGTGTGTTTCTCTGTCTGTCTGTGTCCCTGTGTGTCTGTATGGGGTGAAGAAGGGAGATGTCTTCTTGTTTCTTTTTTGAGACCATCTTTGTTATTTGTAGTGTTGCAACATTTACTTTTGATTATTTCATGGGAGTTGTTCTTCCATTTACATTGTTGTGGTCATTATATATATTATTCTCTTGTGAGACTGAAAGAAAGAAGTATGCTTCCTTCAGTTTGCATCAGTCCAAATATGTCTTTCCGTGTTTCTTTGTATTTATCAATATTTTTCATCTTGTAGTATGGTAATATTCCATTACACTCATGTACTATGATTTGTTTAGCCATTCTCCAAATGATAGGTATCTACTTTATTTCCACTTTTTTACTCCTATAAACATTTAGTTATTTATGGGCACTTAATTCTTATCAATGACACCTTTGGGGCATATACTTATTAGAGAAGTATCTAGACCATAGACTTTGAACATTTAAATAGCTTTATTTGCATAATTTCCAACTATTTTCTAAAATAATTGTAATAATTCTCAGCTCCACCAACCATATTTATGACTCTCCTTTTAGTGTTCTTATCTTTCCATACATCTTCTAACATTTACTAATCTCAGCTCTTGTCATCTTTGTAATTTTCTAGATATAAGATAAAGCCTCAGTTTTGTTTTGATTTACATTTCCCTTATTATTTGTAATATGAAAATGCGGTTGTTAATATTTTGTCATTTACCTTGAAAGAACTGTTTGTTCATATCCTCTGACAATTATCTTTTGAGGAATGGCTTTTGGTCCAATATGTTTCTCTAAATTGTATGTGTGCAAATATGTATATGTTTCTGCTGGTTTTGTGTGTGTGTGTGTGTGTGTGTGTGTGTGTGTGTGTGTGTGTGTGTGTGATGCCAAACTCTGAACTGAGAAATTTGGCACAAAGACTTTTTGGAGACAAGGGAACTTCTATTCATTCAACTCCTTCCCTTTTTGTTCTAAATGCATCAGTTTTGTTTGTACAAAAGCTTTTCAATTTCATGTAATCAAAATCCTCTCTTTTGTCTTGTAATTACTCCAACACCTTAGTTACTTAAGAATACACTTCTCTTTTGTTTTTCTTGATTTCTCAATTGGTGAGGGAAAAAGCAATGGGAGAGTAAAGGTAGGTCTTTGTTACAAAAAAAATTTAACTAAAAAAGAATACGCCTCCTAACTATAACCATAAAAAGTATATTATATGCTTCTTTTCTAATATAGTACGATGTTTAGTATTTGGGTTGTTTTTCCATTTGAATTTTTTGTGGGATTTGTTGTAAAATGTTAAACTTAATGTTTACTACGAGGCCCTCTATTTCCTCTAGCAACTCTTTTCAAATAGAGAGTTCTTTCCTAAGAAATTGGTATTTTCAGGTTTATCTAGATCACAGGGTTATTGAGTTCCATTATTTCTGATTTTCCTTACTTAATCTCTTCAATTGATATAATTCATTTTTTTTTAAATAATGCCAAATGATTTTAATGACAGTTGCTATATAGTATTGTATGACATTTGGAATTACTTTTCCTCCTTTACTCCTAACTTTAAAAAATTATTATTTCCCTTTATGTTTTACATCTTTTATTCCACCAATAAATTTTACTATGTTTGTTTATTTCTGTAAGGTATCTCTTCAGAAATTTTGATTAGTATACTACTAAAATTATAAATTAATTTTGATTATATTGTCATTTTTATTATATAAGCATGGCCCATCCATGGCACTAAATATTCCTCCAAATATTTAAGTTATTCTTTATTTCTTCAAAGAGCACTTAGTAATTGAATCTGTACAAATATTGAGTGGGCTTTGGTAAATTGACTTCCAAATATTTTTTTGTACCTTATTATTTGGAATGGAATTTATCTTTTTACTGTTCCCTCTTAGGTTTTGTCGTTTTTACCCAGAAATTCTGCTGATTTTGGAAGGGTTTATTTTGCAGCCTGCAACTTTATTTTTATCACACCTATTTCCCCTGAACAAAAAAAAAGGAAAAATAAACCTACAACAAACATATCTTTCAGAACAAACATGCTTAGCCCTCCACATCAGTTTTTCCCAAAAATGCATTCTCATTCTGAATTTTAAGTCCATCACCTCTGGCAGGATGTGGGTAGCATGATTCATTTTCTGTCCTTTAGATTCATTGTTTATGATTAATAGCATCAAGCAAAATTCTAAAGTTTTCAAAGTTGTCGTTTTCTAAAATGTTGTTGCCTTTATGTAAAATATTCTCCTAGTTCTGCTCATTTCATTCAGCATCACATCATAGATATTTTCCCAATTTCTTCTGAAACTCTTCACTTTATCATTTATCACATATTATTCTATAATATTTGCATACCAATATTGGTTAAAGAGAGTACTCAAATACTTTCTAGGCTGGTAATACTATGAAAAAAGATGCTATAAATATTTTTGAACATATGGGTTCTTATCATCTTTCTTTGATGTAGTCTAAACTTTGTTAAAACTATTAATTGTCTCAATTACTATCATTGCAGATCCCGTAAGATTTTCTACATAAACGATCATTTCATTAGAAAATAGTGATAATCTTATTTCCTCTTTGCAGAGTTTTATTTTTGTGGTTCTCTTGCCTAATTGCCTTTGCTAGTATTTCTAGATAAATATAAAATAATAGAACAAAGAATGAATTTTCTTACCTTCCTCCTGTGTTTACTGGGAAGTGCCCTAACATATAACCATTACATATGATGCTTATTTTTGGTTTTAGATAGGAATTTTTTGAGATAGATTTTTTTGTGATATTTTACAAGGTCCTTTTATACCTCTACTATTTTTGCAATGGCTAGATAGAAAATCAAGTGAAAGCAGCTCCTTCATCTCCTAGATCTTAGAGGCCCTTGAGATCCTCAAATACCTTCAAGAGATAAATTCCATCTTGAAGATTTGAAAACTTACCTTCAGAGGGAAATGGGGTCAGGGAGAAAGAAGATCCTGACAAAGCAAGAAAGGCTTCATCAAGGAAAGAAAAGAGTCCTCAGAAAAAAAGGGCCTGAAGTTATCCTTTTTAAGGTCACTCATCCTAAAAGAGATCACAGACAGGTTTGGAATTAATTCAGAGACTTCTCAATCCCTCCAAGGCACACTAGGTACACCAAGATAATCCTCCAGCCTCTTGTCTCCTTATCTTCCTTTTCCAGCAGAGAGGAAAGTTTCCCTTTGGGTTGGGGGAAGAGAATACACAGCTTTATAATCCTAGGAGTCCTATGAGTCAAATCTGTAGAAGGATTCTGGGGAAGAGATGAAGATATCATAGATGATGGGGGAGAGGAGGTAAAAATCTTTCTTCCCTCCTACCCACAAGAGTTAAGAGGTTTTCTCCCACCTCAGTGACTGTTGGGAAAGAATCCAGGGTCCTAGAAAAGTATCAATAGCTTGCATTTGAAATGATGTATATATTCGTGATGGTTAATGTTGATATTGACAAGGTACCAAGGTTTAGATGATTCTTTGGTACCTCAAAGAGAAGGGCCAATAAACCTTCTCACATGGACCAGTATAGAAACTACCAGACAGAGTTTAAAAACAGGACAGGGGTTTATTTTTGTATGGTATGATGGAGGGGAGGATTAAAGAATTAGGTTTCCCTAACTCTAAGGAGTCTAGCTAATTTCCCACCTTCTACATCTATGTTCAAGTCCAAATGTAAGGGAGATCCACTAGCACTGGCAAGGTCCTGAAGACATCTCTGCATGGAGATTTCTTTGTTTCCTTCCAAGCTCCTTAAATCCTTACTCTGCCTGTCTAAATTCCCCAGCTATCTGACTACCTCCCAGATTACTCTTGCAGGATAAATAGGTTTTCTGAGTAGCTTTTGGGTGAACCTTTTACATTAGGGTCCAACCCTAGCAGGGTTAGGCCTAAGATGGTTTCAGACCTTCCCACCACTGGCAGTTTGTTCAGTCACAGGTCTTCTGAGTTGACAGGTACTTCCAGCTTGCAGGAACACTGATGATATCAAGTCAATGAGGGGGTTTTCCAGTCAGGAACAGTAGGGATCAAGGTATTGGGCTCTAGGGGATGGGAAACCAAATCCTCCTCTCCAGAGAGATTGAGAGAAAGTAGAAGCTCCAGACCATCCCAGCAACAGGAATTCTAAGAGTCCCCCAGGAACTGCCTGTGTTCACTTTTATCTGTTCCCCATGTTCCAGAACTCGACATCACCAATTTTCACAGCATGCTGTCAGGTGCAGCAAACCTCTCTTTGCAAAATCCTCTCTATTATTCGTTAGCAACCTCTTTCTCTTCTTCCCTCAGTGGATTCAAGAGGACAGGGTCAATAAATAAGCAAGTTTATAAAGATAAAGTAAAAAGGCCTTTATTGAGCTAGCTCAGTGTACATTTATGTGGCAGCATCTACCCCAACCTTTCTATTGAAAAAAATTAAATCTATTTTCTCTCCCTCTTACCTCAGCCCCCACCCTACTGAGAAAAGAAAAAAAAAATTTTTTTGTAAACAAATATGCAGTCAAGCAATACTAATTCTTTTAATGGCAATTACTATGCAATATATGTGTGTGCGTGTGTGTATGTATATGTACGTGTACATATACATATATATATATCTCATGGATAATATGTTTCATCATCAGGTCCTCTAAAATCATGATTGGTCATTGTACTGATCATAGTTCTTACGACTTTCAAAGCTGTTTATTTTGATAGCATTGCTATTTTATATATATATATAGTTCTGGTTCTGCTCATTTTATTCCTCATCAGTTTTAAAAATTGTTCATTTTTAATAATATTGAAGCTTATAGTATGGAATGGTTCCAGTTCAGCTTGTTTCATTATATCACTTCACTTCTTTTTCTTTGTTTTTTATGAAATCATCTATTCTCTCATTTCTTATTGCACAATAATACTCCATAACATTCATATACCATATCTTATTCAGTCACCCTTCAATTGATGGGCAGGTCCTTAGTTTTCAGTGCCTTGCTACTAAAAAAGAGCTGCTGTATATATTTTCATCCATAAAGAAATTTTTCCTGTATACAGATCTTTTTCCAATCCTATATTTCCTACCCAATATCTCTTATGATAGTTAGCTTATAAATCATTAGTATGAGACCATGGATCCACTGAAATATCTAGATATTTTCTGAGGTGCTGTTAATATCCTATATTAGAAAATTGATTCCTGAATTAGTTAGAAGACCAAGGAAATATCATTACTATAACTAGTACTGAGCTTATAATGATGTATGAAACTATTTCAAAGTGGCTCTTTACTTAAAATTAATATTCTTTTGTTTGTATTCTTAGCACCTGGCCTGACTGGAGTTGTTGGAGGTCGTCCAAAAGTGTAAGTTTACGGGTGATTACTTGATCAATTAAATTGCCCTTTTTAAAAAAATGGTTCATTGTAGCATTGTTTCGGGGCCAAGGATAAAAGAAGCAAGGAGGGAGCTGAGTGACTGAGGTCACATTCTGTACATTCTTGTCCCTGAAATTCACCTGGGAACTTTACTTTGACTCACAGACCATAAGCTTCCCTTATCTGGAGAATATGCTCTTGAGAGCAACTGTACTTGGATAAATCTTCTCTAAGGTATAAAGTCCTTTTCTGCATAAGGCAATGACTTCTTCCAAGAAGGAGCATGATAAAGTTCAGAGGTAATTTACCCTCCATCTATGAGACTTTACCCTAGGAAAGAAGATTTACTTGAAAATTCAGTGGCTTCTGTAGAGTATCATATGACAGAAATATAGAGAGTTAATCTCTTCATCTAAATTAGCTCTTTACTCCTAGAAGGGTGTTCCATTGGGTCTGGCTCCCTGGTATAGTCAGTATCGCTCTAGTTCTTTCTCTTTGTGGAAAGAAACTAATACAGGATCATAGAATGTTCCAGCTAGAAGGACCCTTGAAGATCATTTAGTACAACTCCTGATTCTAAGAAGCAACAGAATGCAGGGGGGAAAGTATTAATCAGAAATTTGTGTTGGAATCTCAGTCCCGACAATTACTATGTGGTCTACTTGACAATACCCTTGTCCCCCTATCTTGGCATCCTCCACCAACCCCAGGGATTTCTCTCTCCTGTGCCCTGGCCTCTACCCTTCTTTCTCTGCAGGAGTCTGACATAATTCTTTCAGAAAACCGAAGCTTGACAAAGGGGAAGTCAAAGAACCTGTTCTCTGGTTTCTATAGCAAATCTAGGCAAAAGTGAATGGAACCTTGTTGGAAAATACAGGCGTTATGATAGTTATAGACTTGTATATAACTTTAAGGCAGCAATTGCTTTTTAGAGTGAGGAGTTCTTTTATGAACAAAAAGAGAGGAATCCTACATAGAGCAAACTATTAGTTTTCACTAATAATGGATCAAATGGGTCAAAGAAAATTTAGAGAACGAATGAGATTAATTGGATAAGTACTGGACCTGTGTTTTTATTGATTCTGAGAACTCCCTGATGAGAAAATCCCCTCTTCTGCAGTTTATAGCCTTAGAAAATTGCCTAGAATGCTTAGAAGTAAGGTAACTTACCCACCATCATTCATGCAGTATGAGTCATAGGTTGTTCTTTAACTAGATCTTTCTGGATTTAAGGCCAGCTTTCTGTATATAACATGCCACCATGCCTTTCAACTCCATGCTGGTTCTCAATTATTTATGTTAATTCAAAAAACCTCTTTGGCCCTTGATTATGAGTAAATTAAATGGAATTTAATATTACTTCAAATAAATTATTAGATTTTGTTGACAGTAGTGTCTATTTAGCAACAGAAAACACAAAAGATTGTTTAAAATTCCTCCTTGAAAAGTGACTACTGAAAACCTCCAGTGTTCCCCCACCTATATCTTCCAATTAACTCCAAGAAGAAAAGCTGTATCTTATATGGATTGTTTTCCCTGAATTGGGACAATCTTATTTCTTGTCCAGCAATCTATGGCCAAAATTTCAGGGGCTACACATTTAACTTAGACACTCAGCAGTGCAATTTGTCAAATTCATACACATTTTATTCAGTTGAAAAGGCTTCCTCCAGTCTTCCTCCTCCTCCAGCCAGTTTTCAGTTGTGAATATTCCTCCCTATTTATGGTGGAGTATCCAGAACACTGCTGGAGAATTAAGAGGATTTGGGATTGGACCCTTCCTCTGATAGGAATTACTGCGTCTCCCTAGGTAAGTCAACCTATTCAGGCCTCCATTTCTTCATCTTTAAAATAAGGACATTGGACCAAAATAACTTCTAAATTCCTTCCTGTCCTAATGCTATGATTCTATGTATCCTCACAAGAAAATGTGAGCTCCATGTGGGCAGTGACTGGTTTTCATTTCTGCCTTTGTACCCCAAACTTAGCATAACACCTGATACATAATAGGCAATGAATAATGCTTGTTGAATCAGATTAGATAGTCCTATGGTTGGGGAGAATAAATGCTGAATACTTTTAAATAAACCTGAGGAAATTCAGATCTTAAATTATATCTCATAAAATTACCTCTCACAATATTTAATAATTAGGCCATTCTTCTCTATCCTAACTTCTGCCCCATGCTCGTTCCATCTCCCCAACTAATCTAGAACTTATATATCTGTATCTTTGATTATTCCTGAACTTCTATATTTTTCTATCCCTGTTTATATTTGCACATCCCCATCTGGCCTCAGATACTTACTAACTGTGTGACCTTGAGCAAGCCACTTAACCCTGTTTGCCTCAGTGCCTCATCTGTCAAATGAGCTGGAGAAGGAAATGGCAAACCATCCCAATATCTTAACTAAGAAAATAAACAACAACAACTTGGATGTGCTTATTTATATCTGTTCTTTCGTATTTGTGGTTAAGATCAAAAGTTGAATCTCTACTAGGGTGAGTTAACTTTGTCCTGTTCCAAAACCACAAACAGCATCATCTAGTGTTCTCACAGATAAAAGCCACTGATCTTGAGGGAGGCTTGGTAAAAATGTGTTTATGAATTAATAAAAATATGTGAACACAACTAGGAAAAAAGTGAAGTTTCACAGCCTACTCGTAGCAGTACTTTTATGATAATATTTGTTATAGAATAATATCATATTTTTCCCTTCACGTAAGTAAAAAAGAGAGATAAAGAAGAAAACGCATTAGTATATAAGAAGAGGAGGTAAACCAGCGTGTAACCAGGAAGTGTATAGATATAGTGTGCAACTCTCACCTCCTTTTCGCAAGTCATCATAATTTGTTGGACTGATCCTGATTATCCTCCTTTCTTTGTATCTCTAGATCTACAGTTCTGAAACCATTTTTCTTCTTATATCCCCAAAGAAATGTCAAGGTAAGAGTTGTTTCTAATTTTGCTAATTTTATCGGCCCAATGGCCAATTGGAAATTCTTTTGTTTTGGAAATGTTGCTGACAGAGACCAGAATTAAATAATATAACATTTTTTAGTTCTGTAGCAATATAGATAACATTTTTGAAAATTTAATTAGAATAAGCATCTATCAGAGTGGATTTTGTTATTCATTCTAGTGAAGACAATAAAACTCTAGTAAATTAAATGATGCCTTAATTTTGTATTGCCTCCAATTTCTAGAAAGGTATATAATTGTGAAATAGGGTATTCCGATTAGTTGAGGATTAACTCACGTGAGGCAAAACTGTCTATAATATGTCCCTTTTGGGATGGAAGGACCTGTGTTCTACTTGCCTCTGGAACTCATTTTCGGGTATTTATAGTTGTTTTTGTTGGGTATAAAGGGAACCCCTTCCTCCCAGGGTTGTGAACTTTCTTCTTGTCTGACCCATCCCATTAGCGTGGCTGGAACACTCCAAAGAGAGGTCACAGGTTAAGAACGTTAAGAACGTGATCCAGAACTAAGGGTTACTGGTCCAGGTCAGAGAGACTTTGATTGGTGCCTGAGATGTGATAGACCAGCTCAGAGAGACAGGAAGTGGCATGAAGAAAAGGGATATAAAAGATGAGACCAAAGAGGAGATCGAGGTATCTTGGTGTGAGTTTGCTGGGATCTATTCTTCTACTCTGGCGTTGGCATCTCAGGCAGAAGACACCCTCATAGGCTGGTAAGACTCTTGCTCCAATGAGACTAGCAGACTTCCACATGGAGATCAGAACCTTGTAGGGGAGCAAGCTGAAATTCTATGGATCAGACTTTAAAGTGTTAGGCTAGGAAATAATTTTCTACTTCCTTGTTTCTTTCTTATACTATATTTATGTTAAATCAAATTATTAAAAGGGGCACCTGGGTGGTTCAGTGGATTGAGAGGCAGACCTAGAGATGGGAGGTCTGAGATTCAAATCTAGCCTCAGACACTTCCCAGCTGTGTGACCCTGGGCAAGTCATTTAACCCCATTGTCTAGCCCTTACCACTCTTTTGCCTTGCAACCAATACATAGTATTTATTCCAAGGTGGAAGGTAAGGGTTTTTAAAAAAATTAATTAATTGATTGATTAAATTGTTAAAAGCTACTAACATCCTTGTGACTTAAGAGTTAATTTTATAAACAGCAACCACAACAATTTTTTTACTAATATTATTTAACAAAACCAATTTCTAAATATTACATGTAGCATTTTAATTATTACGTATTACATTTATTTTCATTATTACAGCTGACCTTTCAAACCTGCATTTTTAGAAGCTCAGTCCTTTATCAACCATAAATCTTCTCTCTAATAACTAGATTATTGACCTCGGTGTCAACAGTTTGAAAAAGGTATCATAAAAAATGTTATATAATCTAAAATACATAAATTATATTTCAAGTAATAGACCTAAATGAGAAATATCAATTCTTTCCCCAAATTTTACATAGATAGTAGAGTTTTGACAACCATGAGGAATGCCAAACATGTCAAAAATGAAATTGTACTGAGAGGAATGTCCTAAAAGTAATGGAAGATTTAAAAGATGAATGCCAAGTTTAAGGAAGCAGAAATAAAATTGTAATTAGCATGTTGTTCCTGTTCCAAGCTTATTTGCTAATAAAAGTTTAACAGCACCAATTAGATTTGAGGCTATATCAATTTTCCCCACTAATCAAGAGTTTCTGTAGGTTGAAAGCACAGAGGTTTAAAAAAAAAAAAAGCATTGAGAAATGGTAAGTAAAGGAATGAATTCTTCCCTACCCTAATCTGTTCCCCTGCAGATAACAAAGATCATACTGACCTTGCCAGACTCAATCCTTGCTTAAAGATTCTTGTATTCCTGTAGTAATACATAGAAAAGCTTGCATGAAAGCCTTTCACTTTACCTCCAGGTTTCATATAGGCAGTTTTCAAGCTTTGGATCTTTTTGGTCTCTTTCTCCAGTATCCACTGATTTCTGGGTTCATTTATCTGTTCTTCCCTATTGAGTATTGGTTGATCAAATGCCTGGGATTGAATATTGGGCATATAATTGTATGTTTTTTAATTAGGCATAGAATATGGGATTCTATTGTTCCTTTTTTTTGGAAACAGAATGCTACCCTGGTTTGTTCAAATCTGACCTCAGATACTTCCTAGCTATGTGGCCCTGGGCAAGTCATTTGACTTTTCAGTACTCTAGGCCAAAGGTTCTCAAATTTTTACTTTAGGACCCTTTTACAATGTTAAGAATTTTTAAGGTCCCATTCCAAGAGCCTTTATATATGGTTGTATCTATCAGATAGCAGAAGTCTAGCCTAGCATAGGATTATAGGCAGAGAACTAGCCTAGCATAGAATCATAGGAGAGGGCCAGCCTAGGATAGGGAAATAACCTGGGATAGGATAGTAAGCAGAGGGCTAGCCTAGGATAGGGAAATAGGCATAGGAATAGCCTAGCACACTAGAGGGCCAGCCTCTGAGTCAAAAGAACCTAAGTTCAAGCCTTGTCCCCAACACATGCTAAGTAACACTGTACACTTCATTTAATTTCTCAGTGCCTCTAGCATGGTAAACTCTGAAGACTTATATCAGATCCAAAGGAGGCAGTGATCTGTATTGGTAATGAGAATCCCTTTATCAGGAGCTCAGTATGCTAAGGAAATCATGGATCTAGACTAAAAACAAAAAACTGGATATTAACCGTATTGGGAGATAAGCTAAATTCTTTCTTTTTTTTTTTTCCCCAGTATTTACACAAATGAGATAATTAGAAGACACCTAAGTGGTATATATTTTTAATCTTTTTAATCTTTCTTTTTTCATGAAATTAATGTCTTCAATTACTATACACAGGATCTTCATTTTCAAATGAAAAGTGAGAATTTTCTCCAATAATCATTGGTAGAGATACTTCCTCCTGTGATGGAGATTGTATAATCCATTCATTTCTGCAAATTCTGGGTGGCCCTTGTCCACATTGTCTTGTAAAGTCTCCCTATGGGAAGCATCTAATCATGTTGGGGCCTCCTTGCATTCTCTTGACATTGCATGAATTCTGTTGGACAAATGAACAGTTTCACTCTAGTTGGATGACCAATCCATCTTTTTTTCTGATCACCCATTTCTCTCATGACATCCTTTATTCTGTTTCTCTTGCATAATTCCTCTTCCATTTTGCATGATTCCTCGTTGGTAATGCATTACAGCCTGCTGACACTGTTCATGTACTTGATCCACTGAACTTTGGGTGACCCATAATTGGGATTCTTCAGAGATTTTTCTTCCATGATTGCCAATCTTAACAACATCACCAGAAAGATATTGGAGTTAAGGAGAGGGACTCTTGTTTCAGAAAAAATTTCGCACTTTCCCAATGTCAATCCAGCTTGTTCTCCTTCTGTTTAGTTCTGGACCCTTAAGATAAATCTGAAACACCAAAGAGGTCAAGTGGATTTACCAAACATAGGCCAGAAAATCTCATGTAAGGGAATTTTCTTTTTAAAATCCAAAAGCTTAATACAGAGATTTATGTTCAAAGATAACATTAGATCCTTTTTTTTTTTTAAAGTAGGGACCAGTATCTTCTTGGACACTGGAGTATTCTCAGGACTAAAATGTCTCTGCTGCTCCCACAATCAGGAACATTTTGTTAGGCATGTCTTTTGTTAAGCATGCTTGTATTTTTCATTTGAAGTGGTAAAATCAACAGTAATATAATAGACCTACATATGTATAGCATTTTGCCATTTTCAGAGGTTTCACAGACATTTTCCAAAGCGCTTCTTATACGTGGCCTAATTTGATTAAACACACAACACACACATTCAGTGACGGGAAATTTACCACCTCTCAAAGAAACCCACTTTACTTTTGGACAGCCCTAGTTATTCACATTTTTTTCATGCTATAAGACTTCCTTGATGCAATTTATACCCATTTATCCTTGTTCTGCCCACGGGGACTAAATAGAATAAGTCTAGTCTTTCTTTCCCTTTTCAAAAACCCTTTAAATATCTGACCAGCTGTTATATCTCCTTTTGATATTCTCTTCTTCAGGTGGAACATACCTAGTACTCTACCTCAGGGGTTCTTGACCTGGAGTTTATGAACTTTAAAAAAAAAAACCTATACATATATATTTTAAAAACTGTATTTTAATATAATTGTTTTTTTGTAATCCTATTTTATCTTATGCACAAAATAAAACCATTATTCTGAGAAGTCTATAGGCATAGACATGCCATCTATGACACCAAAAGATTTAGAACTCCTTATCTAATTGAGTCTCTTATATCATAGCTTCTGTGTTAGTGAACCTATGGCACATGTTTCAGAGCATGCCAGAGGTGACTGTTCCTTCTCCTCCCCACATGAGCCTGTGATATATTTCTCACATATCTGCCCCTCTGCTCAGCAGCCCAATGGGAGTACTTCCTCCCTCCTCTATATGGGGTAAGGAGGTCTGGCATGCAGAATGAGGATTGTAGTTTGGATACTCAGTCTCTAAGGTCTCTAGAAAGTTCACCATCACTGGCACAGTCTAAAGTTCACACAGCTAGAAAGTGTCTGAGGTAAGATTTGAACTCATGAAGACGTCTTACTGATTCAAAGTCCAGAGCTTTATCCCCTGAGCTACCTAGCTGGCCATAGTTTCCTTAACAAATCTCAAATACTGCCTAGCTTTCTTCTTTACTCTATCAGTCCCAAAATTCTAGCCTCTCCCAACTGGGACAGGCAAGAAGTCCTGAAAAAAAACTCTGAACTTTAAGTCCTTCTGCCAAAGTATACTTGATGAGATTTTATTCCATTTAACAAATATTCATTGTTGAATAAAGTGAATGCATCATGGGTTGTCATGGCCAAGATATTTATCTTTTGTCAGTGCTGCTATGAAGAGATCCTCTACCCTAAGCTAGATTGGTCTTTATATAGTAGATTCAGTCTCTCTTCAATACCTCTCCCTTTTGATGTCACCTTCTTTTTGTATATCACCAACATAGCTTTGGAGAATCCATACTTGCTTTGGTGAGGCATCCAAGTAGAGTTTTATGAAGAATGAGAATAGAAAAACAATTGTTGCTGCCCACAAGGAACTCACAGTCTGCTTTGTGCCCAATACCTGTAACTTCCAGTAATTTGTGTGTTATTTACACAGTAGTTTAAACTACTGACTAGATGCTTCTTCTCAGTTCGATGGTATAGTGAATAGAGTGCTAGATTTTGTGTCAGGGAGGCCTGTTTCAGATACTTACAAACTGTGTGACTTTGGGCTTAATCACTTAACCATTGCCTGCCTTAATTTCCTCATCTGTAAAATGGGGACAATATTAGTACCTAACCCATAGAGTTTTTGTGAACCTTATATATGAATACAATGATCCCTCACCTAGCGTGGGAGTTACTTTTGGGAGACCCCCACAAGAGGTCAAAATCCACGAAGTAATAGGAGAACAAACAGACCGATGCTGCAGTCACTGAGCCAGTCAGTGCCCAAGATACAGAATGCAGCGCTGTGGTCTGTCACCTTTCATTCCATCAGCCAATAGTGTACAACCTCAAGATGGCAAACTTGTGCAAGCAGTAGTGGTGTACTGCATTTCGATTGTTACAGTACAATATTCATCTGCAAAATCCCCCAATATAGCAAAAACTCCATGATACGGAATTAGAAATGTATTTTTTTTAAACCCATGATACAATGAAGCCATGATAAGTGGATCACAATATAGCGAGGGACAACTATATATATAAAAATCTATATGCATACATCTCTATATATATGTTTATACATGTGTTTATATGTGCTATGTATTTTAATTTGCAAACCTTAAAGCATTTCTATATATACATACATATATATTTACTATATAAATGCTAGCTTTTATTGTTATCATTATCACCCAACACTCTTGGGCCATCTTCTCCAACTATAAGTTGGTATGTTCTTGGCAAACAAAAATGATAATAAAAATTTACAATAAGGAAGGCAAACCTCTAATTACAAAGAAATCCAAAAGAACAGGTACAGTTATGCAACCCAAAAGAAAGTGGCCTAGGCTCTTTTAGATCCTTAGCAATACAGTTTCCTTCCTCTTCTGCAATTTGTGAGGACCTGGCATTGCAAGGTGGCCGTGATGGAGATGAGTCTGAGTTCTTGGAGGAAAAGCAGAGGAGCCCAGAACCACTTTTCTAGGGAACCTTGTACCTTTGAGGCAGACACAGCACAGAAATTCACAAGGAACAAAGGGTCCTTAGTTCTGGTATATGGCTCCCAGGCTTGCTTGTTATTCCTTCTCAAACCCAGTCAGCATTTGTTTTCCCTGCATTGGTTTCATTGCCATACACAGTACTGCCTTCAGTCAGGAAGCAATGAAAACTCCTTCTTGAGAGAGGAGGTCCTTGTGCAGGAATTAAGAGGGAGCCATAGTATGAAGCCTGTTGTGCCTCCCTGCACCCAGGGGAGTCAGCAGCAGCAGCAGCAGCAGCAGCAGCATCTATGGGACTACATGACAATCTAGAGCTTGTCTTGATAAACAAAAAAGGTAGATTGTCTGAATAAAGGGGTGACTTCTTGAGTTTACTTCATTTTCATAGAAATTCTTTGTAATATACTTTAAACCTTAACCTTATTTTTTTTTCCAGATTGATATCTACATTAATGGACAGCATGTTGAAACATTTCAGGAAGACTTCACCTTTACAACAGATGACTTTGTTTCACCTGATGTACCTGCAAAAGATGATGAGCTGAAAGGTACAGTCATCACCAACATCCAATGCTTCATGCCATGGAGGCTGCCTCCTGTTCCTGTCTTCTCTCCTTTGGCTGCCAGTGGCTCCTTAGTAGACATATAGGAATGAAGGAAAGGGCAGTGCTATGTTTTGGCAAGTAATAGTCACTCATCCATTTAATGTAGGACATCAGATCCATGAAGGATAGAAATCTGAGTGAGTAGGGCTAGAGACTTCTATAAAGTCTGTCATTTTCAGCTCCAACTCTGTGATCCTTTAGAAGGAGAAGTGGGAGAAGAGATGTAGAAGGGCACAGAAATGTGACAGGTCAACTTTGCCCCCTTAATAGGGAAAGGGGAAGGAAATAAGTATTTATGAAGTGCAGTGTTGTGTTTTACAAATAGTCTCTCACTTGATAGTGGATTAAAATGAATACAGCAAAGCGAAATCAAGCAAGACCTCCTATAGTAAATATTTTAGAAATAATGGCTTAGACTGGCAGATCCAAGTTCTCCTGAGAAAGGTACACAATATAATGATGCTGTCATAGAAAACAGTTCAAAAAAGTCAGGGAAGAAAGGGGTTTGGGAGAGTCTTAAGTGACTTGAACTTCTTGCTCAACAAAATCCTTAAGTCTCATAGAGGTTTAGCTTCTTCATGAAGTTAGGATTAAACCTCAAATTTGCTCAGGTCAAGACCAGCAGTGGAGGTAAATTTCCACCAACATTTATTAATTACCTAAAAAGAATTGTGCCAGTTAAAAACAAAACAAAAATCTGATGAAGACTGTCATCACATTAGTAAAATTTAATATTAATGGTATGGAAATATGTTTTGCATGACTTCATATGTATAATAGGTATCATATTGCTTGCATTCTTAAAGAATGGGAGAGAGACTAGTGGGAGGAAAACATCCAGAACTCAAAATTTTTAAAAATGATTGTTAAAAAAATTATAAAACTGCATAAAAAAAGATTTAATGGTAAACTCAGAAGTCATGAAAGAGTATACACTTAGGAATTAAAGGTTTAAAATAATGCCTAAAATCAAAACTTGTTTGTTGGATAAAAAGGTAGCATGGTATAGTGAAAAGTACACTGACTTTGGGGTCAAGATTCACATCCTAAATGATCAAGTTCCGTTTTTGTTCAATGAGGGGGTAGAATTAGCTGATTTCCAAATTCTGCTCCAGTTCTATATATATATATATATGATCCTAGGAAAATTGGGTGGGGAAGGGGAAGAATTCTGATTTATTATATATTCTTGAACATAAAAATTAGTCAATCATATCTAAATCTTCTTAAACTGAATGTAATTCAGAAACCTAGCAAATTCATCTTTTCATTATATGTAGGGGAAAGGCTTCCTAAGCAAAATTTTAAAAGTACAAAAGAAAGTCTGGCTTGGAAGTTGGAGGTGAGGGTGTTTTGCTTGTTTAAGAAAATTAACTTATTTCAATCACTTTATTAAGATCTAGACAATGACTCAATCTTACCTTTTTGTTGTAGCAAGTCCCAAAGAATTCCATAGTTAGCAATACCTTTTGGTTAGGCTAGGCTGAATTATTGCATTTTAAAAATAACAAAACTTCATTTATCTAAAAATATTCTATAATTTAGATTGTTCTTTCTTATTCTACTCATTTTTATGATCTTCACCTTTATTGTCATTCACTAACATTTATAAATTGCCCATATTATGCAAGGTGTTCAGCTCTATAGAACATATATATATGTGGATGACAAGGAAGAGGCAGTATAGTGAATGGAGACCTGGACTTGGTAGTGAATATCTGGGATCCAAAGCCACATTTGTCAGCTGGCAGCTTGTGACTATGGGAAAGTCCCTTAATTTCCGTGACTCTCAGAGTATAAGTTATAAACCAGTTAGTATGGGTCTTGAGGGAGTGAATTCCTACAAAAACAAAATACATGTCCTTGATTTATTTCCATAAGAAATGGCACCAATACTATAGGAAGTAATTCTTCCCCCGGCAACCTTACAGAAAAGAAGGGGTATTAAATTACTTGCCTCTCATTCATTAGAACATGCTATAGATATTTTTTCTATCCTACCGAAATAATGTTATGGCTTTACTCCTGTGGAAAGTTGCCAGAAGGATGCTGTTTCCAATTCTGATTTTGTTGCTGAGCTAATTTTCATAATGTGACCTTTTTTTCAACAGACAGAAAATGCATTTCTGCCATAACTTTTAAACAATGTTCATTTCCATATGTCCTTATAAAAATGGAAGCTGTTGGAGGGTGCTGAGAAAAGCTTCAGAAAGGCAATTCCTGATTTTTACCCACTGAGCCAGTCTGGCCGGTCAACTGTTGAACTTGAGACTGTGCTAACTGAAAACAAAGCAAATGAAGAAAAAGTGCTCCAATAGCTAGATTTCTCTTCATTTCCTTTTTTCCCCCTAGATCTACCACATGGCTCACTGACATATCGTTTAGAAGATCTGGCCTACACCAGAAGTGGAGATAAAGGCAACTCTGCAAATATAGGTATTCCTTTACCTCCTGTTTTGAAAAATCCCTGCTTGGCGCATATTTTATATGTTGTACTATTTTGGTACTAAGTTGTTCAGGAACACAACTGTTTCTGAGCTAGGACCTTACTTAATAAGAAAAAAAAAAAAAAAAAAAAAAGAAGAAGAAGAAGCTGTCTCTTTCAGAACAATGTCAAAGAACAGTGTCCTGCCTTTGCCTGGAACCAGAATAGCTGATTCTATTTCTGGGTATTTTCACCTCCTCATTCTCTGAATTTTAGAATGGTGGTTCTACAGAGAACTGCCTTTCTATTTCCATTTCCCTCCTATCCCATATTTCTTTATTTTCTCTTTTTCCTCCCATTCCCTATTTCTTTATTACTCTATGTTTATGTTCTTTTCTTCTCCTTGGCATATTCCCCCTAAAGGTATAATAAAAAAGGGGAAAAAAAACACAAGAAAATTCAAAATCTTGACCAGATATTTCTTTCTAGAAGTTATAGGAAGGCAGATTCTGGTTTAATATTATCCTGGAGAAATTTGAAAAATAGAATTATCTTGAAATGGGAAGGGCTGCTTCACTAGGTAGTAAACTCCTTATCATAGCAGTATACAAGCAGAAATTCGATGGTCACTTGGAGGTATCACAAAGGGATTCATACTTCAGCTGGGGATCAGATTAGATAACCTCTCCTAGAGGTCCTTCTCAAATCCAAGATTTCTGTTCCTGCTTTCCCTTCCAATCTATTCATCAAATTCAAAAACTTTGTCAAGCACATCATATACATAAGGGAGAGTTATAGGCTTCTGTTCACCTTCTTATCTTACAGTATCCCCCTTTCCCACTCTGGCAACATTTTTCAATCCTATTAGATACTTATGTGAACCATGAAGTGCCCTCTGATTATACTGAGTATCTTTAGCAAACATTACGTGCTGGTTGCAAAACACTCATTCTTTAGTAGAAAGCCTCTACAAAGCTCAGTGTTGACTTTGGGTAATACCAGAAGAATTTGTGACTATTCTTGTTAACAGAGCCCACGTATTCGTTAATAAAAAGCAGTAAAGCCTCTGAAGCCATGTTTAAACAGAACAAGTATGTCCCTCAGGAGCAGATCTCCATCAGAAATTGTGAGCCTTAGGGTGATGACAGAGATATTAGAGAAGGGCTTCTTGACTCTTTTTGGGTAATGGATCCTTTGGATAGTCTGCTGAAATCCAGATTCTCAAAATTGTTCTTAAAATGCATAAAATAAAATATATAGGATTATAAAAGAGACCAGTATGCAATTATCAAAGCTACCCACAGGCCAAGGAGTCCATAGATCCCAGGTCAATAACCCTTGGGTTAGAAGATCTCTGATTCCATGAGGAACAGAGCACACATATTTATTTCTTGTATGTCTTATTTTTCCCCGCCACATTTCAGGTAAGGGTACATAGCTGGTGCCAATCAGGAGTTCAGTCTGGACAAGATGATCTGAACCTTAGTATTTTCTTAGACAAAAGGCCAGCTCTAACTCCCTGGCACCTCCATCAGCTTCCTGCATCCCTAGCTACCCACTATGTACTTTCCTTATCTCGGTGATTCAGCAAAATCTCTACCCTTCATCCCTGACAACCCTGCACCTCACACAGACTTTTTATACACTTGGCCCTATGGCCCTCCACAGTCCAAATCATCCTCTGATCTCTGAAGCTCACCTTCATTTAAATTCCCCTTCATCTCAGATCTTAACACACATGCTTGGCATTTTCAGGCCCTTTCAGAAACATGGATCTCCCCAAAAAGGCAGTACATTCATAGCCGGCATCACCCACTCTCATCTCAAGCCCATACAACAGTTGCATTCCTTTGAAACTTCTCTTTTCAAGATTACTAACCATCTCTTAACTGTCTCATCAATGTCCTATTCTTAGTCTTCATCATCCTTGACTTTTCTACAACTTTCAATACTTCAATTCCTTGACTTATTAGATAATCTCCTCTCTTGACTGTCATGGCACTGCTCCCCTATTTCTTTCTTTTATACAAAAATTCATTTATTCATTTATTACATTCAAATCCCCAAGGTTCTCCCCCTTCTTCCTTCCCTGCACTAAAGAAGGCATCATTTGAATATATATATATATATACATACATATATGATGTATACACACATACGTATATATAACTATGTCTTGCTTGTTTCTTTTTATCAATTCTTTCTCTAGACATACACAAGTCATTCTTAAAACAATATTTCTGTTGCTGTATAAAATGTTCTTTTGCCTCTGTTCATTTCACTCTTCATAATTTTATGTAGGTCTTTCCATGTTTTTTAAAAACTAACCTTTGGGGGCAGCTGGGTAGCTCAGTGGATTGAGAGCCAGGCCTAGACACGGGAGGTCCTAGGTTCAAATCTGGCCTCAGACACTTCCCAGCTGTGTGACCCTGGGCAAGTCACTTGACCCCCATTGCCTACCCTTACCACTCTTCTGCCTTGGAGCCAATACACAGTATTGACTCCAAGACGGAAGGTAAGGGTTTTAAAAAAAAAACTAACCTGCTTGTGATTTCCTATCATTTCTTAAGGTACAGTAGTATTCCATCATAATTATATGCCACAATTTGTATAGCCATTCCACAATTGATGGACATCCCTTCAATTTCCAGTTCTTTGCCACCACAAAGTGAGTTGCTATAAATATAATCATCTGAGGAAATAAACCAAATAGTGGTATTGCTGGATCAAAAGGTATACATGGTTTTATATCTTTGGATGTAATTCTGAATTGCCCTCCTAAATGGTTGGATCAGTTCACAGTTCCACTAACAGTGTATTGGTGTCCCTATTTTCCATATTCTCTCTAATATTTGTCATTTTGCCTTTTATCTTTTTAGCCAATCTGATAGCTGTGAAATGATATCTCAGAGTTGTTTTGATGTGCATTTCTCTAATCAATAATGATTTAGAGAATTTTTCCACATAATTATATATAGCTTTGATTGCTTCATCCAGAAACTGTCTGTTCCTATCTTTTGACCATTTACCAATTGGAGAATGGCTCATATTCTTATAAATTACACAAAGTTTTCCATATATTTTAGATATGAGATTTCTATCTGAGAAGTTGTCTATAAATTTTTTCCCAATTTTCTACTTTCCTTCTAATCATGGCTATATTAGTTTTATTTGTACAAAACCCTTTTTAATTTAATGTATTCAAAATTATCCATTTTCATTTCACAATGTCTTCTATCTCTTGTTTATTCATAAATTATTCTCCTATCCATCTAAACATTAATTTTCTGTCTTCTATACTAAATTAGTTTAGCTCCTGTGCTTGAGGCAAAGTGTGTCTTCCAAAACTGTCCTGGGTCCCCTTCTCACTCTAGACTCTTTCCTTTGGTGACCAAATTAGTTGCTATGAATTCCATTATCATCTTTATACAGATGACTCTCATATCATCATATGCAACCCTAAACTCTCTCTTGAACTCCGATTGACTGGTGAAAATCTTTTTCTGGATATTCTGCTGGCATCCCAAATCCTATATGCACAAAATGGAACTCATTGGACAGTTTTTCAAATAACAATAGTATTGTAGATAATCAACTCTGAAAAATTTAGTACCACTGACCAACCACAGTTTCAAAAGACTCTCAGTGAAACATGCTAACTTTCAAAAGGACAATTGATGGTCTCAGAGTGAAGACTGATGCATATTTTCTATTTCTTTGTTTTTCTTGCTTTTTTCTTTGGAATTTTCTTTGAATATGTCTAATGAAAAAATGTGAGCGTTTCTGTACATATTTGTAATGGTTGTTATTTCATCAGCATTCTTCACTTTTCCATCTATCTCATCCACCAAATTCCAGATCCAATCAGTTGTCAAATCTTATTCAGTGAACCTCTACAGCATGTCTGTCCTTTATCTCCTTATTAAGATTCCCTCAGGTTCATATCACTTCTCATCTGAGCTAGTAGCCTCTTAATTTTTCCTCTTGCTTCTTATCTCTACTCTCTCCAGTCTCTCTTCCTCAGATATATATGAATGTCATCTAACTAAGGCACAGCTTTGACCATACTATTACCCTAAGCCTTTCTGGGCTTCTTTCTTGCATTTCGAATAAAATACAAAAGCTTCAGTTTGGTGTTTAATCCTTTCCACAGTCTGGCTTCCATCTACCTAGATTTATTTTTCATGAACTATCTCATGTACTCTATGTCCCAGCCAAAGTGGACTATCAGCTATTCCCTGAACTGGAGATTCATCTCTCACTTCCATAAATTTATACAAATTGTCCCCTATGTCTGGAATATAATCCCTTTTACTTCCTGCTCTTTAGTATACCTATTTTCTCTTCATATTCAGCTCAGATTCCTCCTAACCCCCTTCCTTTAATCATAATAGTCCCTCCAACCATTTAACTTTGTATTTATTTATCTTCTTACTTGCTTCATCTCCCACAAAAAGCAAGCACACTGGGAGCTTATGGCTGTTTTGCCTTTGTATCCCTAGCATATAGCTTTGAACATAGTAGGAACTTAATAATGTTTGTTGCACTGAATTGATCATGGCTGACTAATGAATTCTGAATTCTTCCACTAAGCTCTCATTATACTCAATATCAATTATTGCAACCAAGTTAATTCCATTAAACTAAAAGGAACCAAAGGCATGAGTTAGCCAATTATACACAGATCATCATTCTTCTCGTAAAGGGTGAGATGTGAATTTGTCAATGGAAGACCTCTGTCTTGTTGAAGTAGAAAAAAGTACTTACGATTTCATTAAACTCATATAGCAAAGGTTGCTGAAAGCTGAAACCCACCAATCTACTATTCGTGTGACTCTTCTACCCAACTACAGGTGTGTAATGTTTGTATTTTCAAACTGAAGTTAATTCAAGTAATATTTTTTAGAATTTTATAATTGTCCCCTGAAATACTGTAGAAAATTGTTAAGGTACAATACCGGTGTCGAGAATACTCATTAGACTCTGAGAATACTCAGTGGACTATTTATCCTTGGTTGGCAATATTCCATTGCTCTATAAATATGGAAAAACATGTGATTTATTCCTAAATAGATTTAATCCACATACAAATATGAAGATGTGTGAAGTGTCTGATTATCTATGGACTATTATCCTTGTAATGTAATGTTTTAAAAATTGCAGGAATTGTAGCACGGCACCCCCTCTATTATCCATACTTAAAAAAAATCCTTACTGCTCGGGCAATCGAAGACTACTTCCAACACCTTCTGCATAAAGAACATGCAGAAGAGACTTTAGTCACCAGGTATGTGTTTTATTCGTATACTTTGCACTTATGCTTTTTGGTTACAAATAGCTTTTGTTTTTCTTTTTTGGTCCAGATCCATAATTTCATCAATTAGGCAATTAATAAGCTTTTTATTGAATGCTTCTTTTATGCTGGGCTCTGTATCTGGGATATAAGGGGTACAGAATCCACATAGGGAACTCTAGAGAGACCTACAGAGAAGGGGGGCAGTAGTATAGGTACTAACATGTGAAACTGATCATGTCCGATATTAAGAGCAAGCTGTATATGGTAGAGACTCAATGTTTATCATGTTCTTCTTTGTAAATGGAAATGCTTGTGTTTGTTGATGTTTATCAAGTTCATTGTTTTTCAAAATTTGATTTTTAAAAATCAGTGCAGGGAACTCTTTCCTCTGTTGCAGATCAGCAACTGAGCTAGAGTGTATGATTTAGAGATAATTGCTTGGAACACTGACAAGCTAAGCAATTAAGTGTTTCACCTAAGGTCACATAAGTAGAACCTGAACCTCTGGCTCTTTCTGACACCTAGACTAATCTTCCATCTACTATGGAAAGCCGCTTCTCTCTACAAATCTGTTGCTCAATTATTTTCAGTTGTGTCCAACTATTCATAACATCATTTGGGGTTTTCTTTTTTTTTTTTTTAAGAATTTAAGCTTAATTATTTAATTAATTAATTTAGGATATTTTGCCATGGTTACATGAATCATGTTCTTTCCCTCCCCTCTTCCCACCCCTTTCCTATAGCCAATGAGAAATTCCACTGGGTTTTACATGTGTCATTGATCAAGACCTATTTCCATATTATTAATATTTGCACTAGAGTTATCATTTAGAGTCTGCATCCCCAATCATAACCCCATCAAACCATGTGATCAAGCAGTTGTTTTTCTTCTGCATTTCTACTCCCACAGTTCTTCCTCTGAATGTGGATAGTGTTCTTTCTCATAAGTCCCTCAGAATTGTCCTGGATCATTGCATTTCTGCTAGTAGAGAAGTCCACTGCATTCAATTGTGCCATACTGTTTCCATCTCTGTGTATAATGTTCCTCCTGGTTCTGCTCCTTTCACTCTGCATCATTTCCTGGAGGCCATTCCAGTTCACATGGAATTCCTCCAGTTCATTATTCCGTTGAGCACAATAGTATTCCATCATCAGCATATACCACAATTTATTCAACCATTCCCAATCGAAGGGCATCCCTTCATTTTCCAAATTTTTGCCACCACAAAGAGCGCAGCTAGAAATACTTTTGTACAAGTCTGTTTGTCTATGATCTCTTTGGGGTACAAACCCAGCAATGCTATGGCTGGATCGAAGGACAGGCAGTCTTTTAGAGCTCTTTGGGCATAGTTCCAAATTGCATTCCAAAATGGCTGGATCAATTCATAACTCCACCAGCAGTTGCATTCATGTCCCAATTTTGCCAAATCTCCTCCAACATTTATTACTTTCCTTTCGTGTTAGCCAATCTGCTAGGTGTCAGGTGGTACCTCTTGGATGTTTTGATTTGCATTTCTCTGATTATAAGAGATTTAGAGCACTTTCATGTGCTTAATGATAGTTTTGATTTCTTTATCTAAAAATTACCTATTCATTTCCCTTGCCCATCTATCATTTGGGGAATGGTTTGATTTTTTTGTACAATTGATTTACCTCCTTATAAATTTGAGTAATTAGACCTTTGTCAGAGTTTTTTGTCATAAAGATTTTTTCTCAATTTGTTGCTTCCCTTCTAACTTTGGTTGTACAAAAAAAACCCTTTTTAATTTAATGTAATCAAAATTATTCATTTTACACTTTGTAATATTCTCTATCTCTTGCTTGGTCTTAAAATCTTTCCTTTCCTATAGATCTGACAAGTAAACTATTCTATGTTCACCTAATTTACTTACCGTTTCCTTCTTTACATTTGTCATTTACCCACTCTGAGTTTGTCTTGGTTTAGGATGTGAGATGTTGATCTAAACCTAATCTCTCCCATACTGTTTTCCAGTTTTCCCAGCCGTTTTTGTCAAATAGTGGGTTTTTGTCCCAAAAACTAGGATCTTTGGGTTTAATTGTACACTATCTTGCTGAGGTCATTTACCCATTTGGGGTTTTCTTGACAAAGATACTGGAGTGATTTATCATTTCCTTCTCCAGCTTGTTTTACAGGTGAGGAAACTGAGGCAAATAGGGTTAAGTGACTTGCCCAGAGTCACATAGCTAGTAAGTGTCTGAGGTCAAATTGAAACTCAAGAAAATGCATCTTCCTAACTCTAGGCCCGGTGCTCTATCCAATGAGCCACCTAGCTGCCTTTGCTCTCTACAAATAGTTGCCATTGTTTTGAAACAGGGCTTTTGTCATCTTTGTACCTAACTATAGTTTAAAGATTTAGTATCAGTTGAGGTATGGTCTCAAGCTTTGTTGCTTAGACTCCAAGTGCAGTTTAGAGGGGAAAGATCAGTGTAGATTGAGAGTAAGGAAAACAAAATGGAAGTTGTCAAATAATCACTTCCATTTCTGTAGTGTTTTATATACTATCTCTTCTGAACTTTCTGACAACCCAGAAAGGGGTGTGTTCTCTGCCCCATTCTACAGATGGGAATCTAAGATGAAAAGAAGTTAGGTGACTTTATTCACTCCACTCCTCTGCTGCCCAGGTATATGACTTATACAGCCTACAGGACAGATTTTTAAGCTGCCATAGGGTTAAAATGCCATAAATTGCATCCTTTGAAATATGCTTTAAACAAAGATTATGACTCTCACATTTGGAAGATTACAGTCTCAGGTATTGTGCATGTCTTAGAACACTTGGGAATTTATTATATAACTTTTAGAACATATCTTTCAAAGGATGCAATAAAACATGGACAACTAGATTTTTTTTTCTAATAAATTAGACTTCCTCCTTATCACTTAACAGATGATACCTTTCAAATATTACCTTACCATATATTTCTTTTTTTTTAAAATCCTTATCTTCTGTTTTATTATCAATTCTAAGACAGAAGAGCCATAAGGGCTAGGCAATTGGGCTTGTTACTTGTATGTAGATCTGTATGTGTGCATATATACATATACAGGTATACACATACATAATGCATATTTACACACACACATTTGTGTGTGTGGGGTGTGTGTGTGTGTGTGTGTGTAATCTCTAGTAAAAACACAGAGTTCTCTAGCCTTGGGAAAGCCCAGGGAATCAAACTGGTGACATTGCTTCCTAAGTAGACTGGCTACAGTTGTATGCATATATTAGAAGAACCATTTTTTTATAACATTTAAATTTCACTTGTGACACTATGGTCTTCTAGAGAAAACAATCACTCCAACTCAAAGGAGAGAAAAACTTGCATTGGAAACAGTATTTGAAATATTTGGGTGTTAAAAACTATTTGAATTAGACTAGAAATACCTAATCTGGGCTGCCAGGACACCACGTGGCCACCAGATAGGTGGCTGCTCTCCCTTGGACTTTCAGAAGTAGGAACTGACCTGCAGTAAGTTATAGAAACTCTCAGACAAGTTTTCTGGAGTTCTGCGCCCCTCGAAGATGTACTCTATTAAATGTGGGAGGAGTGATCCTGGCACTCTGACATTTTGTGCTTTTATAAAGCACATTATCTTGTTCAGTCCTCATGGCAGCCTGGTGAAATAGGCACTGTGGGTCTTTTGGGTATGACTTTACTGAAGAATTTTTTATTATTTTCATATATTTATATTTGTAATTATATATTTTTATATATTCATATATTTATTTATTTTTATTAAAGAATCTTTAATGAAGAAATGGAAGCTCTGAGACTTAAGATAAATTGCTCATGGTTATGCAGATACATATGATGGAAAGGATTCAAACTCGGGTCTCTCCTGACTCAGTCCAACATTCTACCTATTACAACATGTCGTGTGCTCATCACCATGTAGCTACAGCTTTAGATATGCACATAGCAGAACTCGTCCGGACCAAGGCTGGCCAGAGGCTCTTGCAAAGATCAGTGTCAGTCTGAATTTATGATGTGTCACGAGCATGTCAGTGATGTATAACTTTGAACTCATTCACGTAGAGATACTTATCCTCGAGCAGGAGGCAAAGGAGTCAGAGTTGTCCTTGGATCCAGGAAGATCTGAATATAAGTCCTGTCTTTGCTCCTATGTGACCCTGGGCAAATCACTTCATTTCTTACTGCTCCAAGCAATTCTGTAAGAACCTAAGTTTCAGAGAAAGTGCTAGATCTGAGCTGATAGAAGGAGTTCCCTCATCTAGAAATTCCCCAAACCAATGAAATTAGAGGTCTAGCCTCTACCCCGCCATTTAGTATGTAGAGTTTACTTATTTATTTATTTTTGTTTGGATTCATTTTAACAATGTATGGGGCTCCTGGTGAGGAAACACTCTCTTCCGGTGAGAAAAGAAAGCCATTGTTCTGCCCTTTATAGTCTTAGAAAATTGCCTAAAGAACTGAACAGTGAAGTGACTTATTAAGGAGTACAGTCAGTGAGTGACAGAACTTGAATGGAAGTTTTCCTGATTCAAAGACAATCCTTCTACCCCCAACTGCTCTCAGTCTATGGACTGAATTGTGAAACAATGGAAGCAAAGTGTGATAAATGAAATCATCCTTTAGTGCCTTCCTCTTGCCTCTAGCAGTAGATCTCCAACCTTTTCAAGTAGTTGGACACATTTTTTTAACATTCAGAAGGAAAAGTCACCCTTTATCCCTCTTCTCTCAATTTGTTGACTAAGCTAAGTGACTAGTTTAATGAAGAGATCACTAGAACTAAAGTCACAAAGACTTGAGTTCAGATCTTGCTTCAGAACTTACTAGTTGTGTTAACTCTGGGCAAGTCGCCAAAACTCTCTTGGATTCAGTTTTTTCATCTGTAACTTGGAGATAATAACTGCATCTACTTTACCCAGGCCCTAAGAGGATCAAATAAGGTAACACTTGTAAAGCACTTTGCAAACCTTAAAATGCTACAAAAATTCTAGATATTATTATTGCTTGGGCAAAAATATGATGACAAAAAGCTTCTCTGAATTCACTCTTAAATGAATTTCTATTTCTTCAATCACAAGAGCACCATTTTTTAAATAGTACAACATATGTGTGAGACATTCAGTCCACAAATGGCAAAGTTTGAAGCACGTATTGAGCCAATGAACATTTATTTTTTGTTGGGTCAAAGATATAGAGTTAGAAGGGACCTTAAAGACTATCTAAGGGCTAGTTATGTAGCTCAGTGGATAGAGAGCCAGGCTTGGAGAGAGGAGGTCCTGGGTTCAAATCTGGCCTCTGATACTTCCTAGCTGTGTGACCCTGGACAAGTCACTTAACCCCAATTGCCTAGCCCTTATTGCTTTTCTCCCTTGGAACCAATACTTAGTATTGATTCTGAAATGGAAGGTAAGGAAGGTAAAAAACCACTCATCCAGCCCCACTTATCTTACAGGTGATAAAACTAAGACTTAGTGAAGTCATGGGCATTGTCCAGATCACATATGTAGCAAAGCCATGATTCAAACCCAGGTCCTCTGCTACCAAACTATTCACCCCATTTCACTGGATCACTCTGAGTTTCTTCCACAGCCACAAATCACTGTGCAAGGCTCTAGGAATAAACATAGACAAAAACAAAATGGACCCTACCTTCAAGGAACTTTTGTCTATCAGAGTTTACATCATGTACACAAGTAAGAAAATACAGAGTAGATACCAAATGATCTCCTGATAACTGGAAAATTCCTAAAGTTCCTTGGGGCATACTCTGTGCTTCTTGAGAGCTCATTGAATTTAATTGGATCAAATTAAATTGAATTTGGGCAGCCAGATGGCACAAAGGATAGTGTTTCGCCTAGAGTCAGGAAGACGTGAATTCAAATCCAGCCTCAGACACTTCAAAGCTGTGTGATTCTTGGCAAGCCACTTAATCCTGTTTGCCTCCATATCCTCATATGTAAAATGAACTGGAGGAGGAAATGGCAAACCACTCCAGTATCTTTACCAAGAAAACCCCAAATGGGGTCACAGAGTCAGATACGATCGAAATGCCTGAAAAACAATACACACTAATGCATCTCAGTCAAACTCGGCTCCTAGCTGCTGCCCATTCTCATGCCTCTCTTTCTCACCTCCACTCATTCATCTAGGATGTAGTACACATTGACCTCATTGTGGGTTGAAATCCTTCAAGTCTCAAGCATTGCATCCTTTATCAATTCTTCCCTGAAATTCCCAGTTGAAAGTATTCTCTCCCTCCTCAAAAATGGCTTAGATCACTTTCTTGGGATCTCTTTTTTCCCCTCTGTCCATTCTACTTTGGATGATGCTTATTGCTGTGTATACACACACACACACACACACACACACACACACACACACACACATATATATATCATAGGCAGAGATTATGACATTAGTCTATCTCCCCAGTTCTCTGACAAAGACTTGTGTATCACTGTTGTTGGCCAGTCATTTTTCAATTGTATCCAACTCTTTGTGACCTCTTTTGGGGTTTTCTTGGCAAAGAGACTGGAATAGTCCACCATTTTTTTTCTCCAGCTTACTTGACAGATGAGGAAACTGATTCAAACAAGATTAAGTGACTTGCTCAGGGTCATGCAGCCAATGTCTGAGGCTGGATTTGAGCTCAAGTCTTCCTTCCTGCCTCTTGGCCCAGGGCTCTATCCACATCGGCACTTTATGAATGTTAATTGAAAGGAATTTTTGCTTTTCTCATTAAACATGGAGAAAAACAGGCCCTTCTTCTCTTTTGACCATCTGGTTATTTCTTATCTCTGTGAGGAGAATCAAGTGTGTTTCAGGTGGTTTTCAACAAAACCCATATGGTGTTGATCACTGTCTCCATTCACCAGTGAGAAAGATATTTTCCATAATACGCATATGTTCAGTCAGAAACATATTATTCCTCTCTCCAGATACCAGGAAAATACAATTTCTTTCCTTTTCCCCTAAATTTTTATTTAACATTTTCTTGTCACATAGAATATCCTCCTTACTTTTCCTGATAAATAAATTCATTAAACTTTATGACTTCTGTTTGCAGTCAAGTAGCAAGTATTGAGCTAAAGCTAAAAGGAAATGAAATCTGATGTCTAATGAATGCTGAAGCCAAGCCCAACATATAAAGGAAGTGATTAAGAGGATACCTCATTGTTTCTAGTTATGCTAAATCAACAAGAACAGGGATTTTTTTTTTTGGTATAAACTGCCAAATTTAAGGTAATTTTTACTGTGTGTTTTGAAATGAAGATTTAAGAGAACTCATTGGCTGCACAGCACCTTCTCTGAATTTTTAAATTTTGTAATACAATTTTTCATGGAAGTTCCAGTTGAGCTTTGTCAAAATGACCAATAAAAGTACCTACCTGGTTCTACAAATGTTAGAGAGTTCTTTGCTTTTGAGATCTCCTGGGAGATGAGGAAGGTAAGAAGACTTTGAGTTCTCTACAACTTCCTCCCTACCTGGAGTCCATAGGAAAGGGACTTTACTGAGGAATGAGCATCTGAAGTCAATGGAGGCTTAAAGCCCTGAAGGCCCAAATGTCCACTGACTTCTTTAGGCTAAATGCTTGGAATAGTGTACAGGAGTGAATAGAATCAAAGAATGATTTTTTTTTTAATAACCCTTATCTTTTCTCTTAGAATCAATAGTGTGTATGGGCTCCAAGGAGGAAGAATGATAAAAATTAGGCAATGAGGGTTAAGTGACTTGCCCAGGGACACATCAAAATCAATCCTTGGGACAGCTAAGTGACTCAGTGTATAGGGAGCCAGGCCAAGAGACAGCAGATCCTGGGTTCAAATCTGGCCTCAAACACTTCCTAGCTGGGTGGAAAGTCACCTAATCTCAGTTGCCTAGCCCTTACCACTCTTCTGCCTTCAAACCTAGTATTGATTCTAAGATAAAAGATCTTGGGCTTGAAGGAAAAGAAATTAAGACAGAGACTAGTTATGGAGCCTTGCAACTACTATATTAGATTTGGTTTTTAAAGTTTTATTTGATTATTCTATTATAAAATAACATATTGGAGAATATCTTGTAAGAAGCAGCAACTGAGTGAACTAGCATTGATACTAATTAATTAGTTAATACTAATTAATAATAACAATGAGTGAATGAATGCCTTGTCCAGAGCATTCCCTTCATTTTTTGGTGGATTAGCAATTTCTCCACTATTTTATTTTGCACATTTGGGCTTTGTCTCCACTAGGATATGTGGGATGCATGGTAGTTTCTGTCTCCATTCTTACTTCCATTTTTTAAAAAAAATGCTATTTGAACTGGATATCAAGATATCAGGATCACAGAATTCAATTCAGAGGCCCTCTAGTCTAAAAATTTCTCCTCTCTGATTTTACAGGTGAGTAACCAAGACCTAGGGCAGGGGTTGGCAACGTATGGAACTATATCTGGCTCTTTTGAGGGCCGGATATGGCTCTTTCTGCAGGAGCCATAAAGTCCATTTTTTTTCAGGCACTGTTACAGGAGCCGCACTATGAGCACTGTACGGCTCTCACGAAATTACATTTTTAAAAATGTGGCATTTATGGCTCTCATGGCCAAAAAAGGTTGCCGACCTCTGACCTAGAGAGTTAAGTGACTCATCCAAGATCACACATGTAGTAAGCAGCACGAGCAAGGATTTGATCTCAAATTTTCTGGCTCCAAATCCAGTATTTTTTCTATGCCATCATACTTTGTTATTGTTTCTCAGCAGAAACTGAGTCAGTCTAAGCCCGGACCAGCATTCTCCCTCTGACCACTACCAAAAAACAACTATAACAACTCAGAGTCAATAATAATGATTTGTATACAAATGGATGCTAGCTACAATATGGTCTGGATTGAAGATAGAATTCTGAAATGGAAAGTATCCATAGTGACAATCTTGTCCCTGCTATTCATTTTGCAAATGAGGAACATTTTACTTTAAATGAAATTCCATGACATTTGAAGTCTCAGCATATGCATAGACACATAACATCAAATTGTAGTCCCTGGGCCTTTGCCTGTGAAATCTTTCAGGGTTCCAGTGAATATGTTAATTTTAGAATTGGTATCTGGCAACTTCTTAACTTGTGGCGGTGGTGGTACAAAAGAGGCTCTGGTGTTCAGAGCTTAGGCTTTCTCTCCATAGGTCTTCACTGTTAAAGACACATCTCTCTCCCTCCTGCCTCATTTCTAGATCTCCACCCCGCCTGCCCTCTCACCATTTGGAATCTTTCAGACCATGAATTATCATCTCAATAATGGTGACTTTCCTCCCTGTGACATTAAATAGGGAAAATAAATACGATATCCCTTCTAGAGATCTTCCTTCTCAATAGAAAATACTTGCCTCAGCTCTGAACAGCCTTATTGGGTGGGATGACCTAAGTATACTTGCAGAGAACTAAGATGAATGATGAGGATCTGGTGTAACCTGGACACTGGCTTAGGAGGGCAGCTTCTTACCAAAAACTAGTATCAATATGCCACTGATTGCCTCCCTCCTACTATTATAACCTACACATCAGAGAATCACAGTGTTTGAGATTTGGAAGGGACCTCTGAGGCTCTTTTGTCCAACCTAGGCAGGCCAAGTATCCACATTTTAAATGTCCCCCAAATTGATTGTCCTGCCTCTGCTTAAGTGGGGGGGGGAGGCACCACAAGCCATTCCACTATGGGGACAGCTCTAAGTGTTAGGAAATTTTTTCCATCCTGAAGCCTTAAATTGGCCTCTTTGTAGCTCCCCACCCTCAACCCCCAGATTCTGGTTCTGTCCTCTGGGTCCCAACAAAACAGTAACAAGTGTAGGCCCTCCTCCACATGACAGCCTTTCAGATACCTGAACACAACCACCATGGCTCTTTTCTCTGGGCTAGCCATGAACAGCTCTTCACCTGAACCTCATATGATGTGAACCAAAGGTTGGCCACCGTCCTTTGGTCCTCTAAACATTCTCAACTTTGTCAATGCTGTTGGTGTCCCGAACTGAACACAACACTGAAAAGGAGTCTTGATGGGGCAGACTACAATGGGAGAATCACCTCTGTATTCCTGGAAGCACTGCCTCTCTTAATATAGCCCAAATTCACATTAGCTTTTGTGGCTGCCACATCACGCTGCAGAATTAGATGGAGCTCAAAGTCCACTAAATCCCCTGGATCTTTGTCAGGAAACAAGAAACAAGGACAAAAACCCCCAACTACTATCAGAGATTATCTCATTTAAGTCTTAGACACCCCTCTGTTGGCTGAATTACTGATCTATCCTGTCTCCTCTGGAGTTTCCTTATTCTCTTTGTCTCTCCAGTAACTGATTTGGATGACTCCAAGCTTGTCCCATCTTCTTTTGTTCCCATTTACTCCACCACAACCTCTATGTCCTTGAATGACTATTAGACTTTTGACCTCTCTTGTCTGGGTTTAAACTTTCCCCAGAAAGGCCTAATGCTTTGTTATTGGCCAGACTGCCTCTCTAGTGAAAGCCTTTCAGTTCCAAAAAACAAACAAAAAACAAACAGATATAATGACCTGAGGCATCTCTTCTTCCTTCTCTCCTCCCTCCACCCTCCTCTCTTCCTCTCCATCTCTTGTCTTTTCTCTCTCTGTCTCTGTCTGTCTGTCTGTCTGTCTGTCTGTCTGTCTGTCTGTCTCTCTCTCTCTCCTTACTTTCAATCTTAGAATCAATACCATGTTCATTCCAAGGCACAGGATTAGATAGCTAGGAAGCATCTGAATTCAAATTTGAACCCAGGACCTCCCATTTCTGGGCCTGGCTCTCAATCCGCTGCCTCATAGGGCATCTCTTAAGTTCAGTTTATTGCTAAAGAGAACAAAGTCATTGGGCCCATAGATTCTTTCAAGGTTCAGGTAAAATGTATTTACTATTTTGAAAATGTTCGTTTTAAGATCAATATATGGCTACTTCATAGGTTTAAGCCTTTGGTTGTAAGAATATTGTTGCTTTATACATTTACTTCATTTTACTACCTATTCGATGTTAATGATGTACTTTGAATGGTTGATGTTGATTTGTAATGGTAGATCCTGTAAATAGCTAATTAGACCATTGAGTCACAGTGAGAAACGTATCTCACATCTAACCATAATTCTGTCAAGATAAAATGTCATTTCCTCAAGGAATTAAGGGTCATTAAGGTGATAAAGATCATAAAAGAAAGTCTTATTCAACCTTACTTTTCATTTGAACTCCTTTGGTCCTTTTTTAAAAAATATATATCAATCATGTTATTCAGTCCTGTCCACCTCTTCATGACCCCTGTTGGGGTTTTCTTGGCAAAGATACTGAAATGGTCTGACATTTCCTTCTCTAGCTCATCTTAGAGATGAGGAAACCAAGGCAAACAGTGACTTGCCTAGAGTCATATAGGAACTAAGTGTCGGAGGCTAGTTTTGAAATCAAGAAGATGAATCTTCCTGACTCCCAGCCAGGCACTCTGTCCACTGTGCCTCCTAGCTGCCAGTATCTTTGCCAAGAAAACCCCCAATTGGGGTCATGAAGAGTTGGACAGGACTGAAAATGACTCCTATCAATCATGTGGTGCTTATCTAATCTTATGGTTACTTGCGTACTAGTGTTATTTATCTTGTTAGAGTGTAAGCTCTTTGTACTTGGTGGGTGTTTAGTGAATTGATGGATTTCTGCTAATGCAACAGAATTTGTGAAAGAAATGATCCCTCTCATTAGCCCTGCCTTTTCAGTAGGATTCACATGAGTATCACCTTTTTTTTTTTTTAAACCCTCACCTTCTACCTTAGCACTAAGTATATATAGGTTCCAAGGCAGAAGAGCAGTAAGGCCAGGCAATTGGTGTTAAGTGATTTGCTCAGTCACCCAGCTAGAAGGTTAAATTTGAACCCAGCACTTCCTGCCATCAGGCCTGGATCTCTATCCACTCAGCCAACTAGCTGCCTCAGATAAAATGTTTAATGATCATTTGCCTCATTATCTCCCATTGCCAGCATTCTTCATTGTTCACTTTTCCTCCTGCCCTGTCCCTCTCTAATCTCTTCACCACCCATCCAGCCCAGCTCCCAAATCAAAATTCCTAAAGTACAAATCAGATCTAGTTCATCTTCTACTCAAGAAGCTTCAGTGACTCCTTCCTTTCTCTATGGTAAAATACAAATGTTTTTGTTTAGCACTTAAAGCCCTTTGTGACCCTTTCATTGGTCTATGTTTTGGCCAAACTAACCCCCTGTAAATGAAATATAAGCCTGTGCTGAGCCTTTCCCCCATTCTTGGGAAATACTTCCCTACCTCGTTGCCAGCTCTTAAAAATACTTGGCACATGGAATCCTAATGTAGATCAAAACATACGTACCATTCTTCACTTTACTTCCTCCATTAATTTTTCTCTAGTGTAAGCAACGTGTCTTGTTTCACAACATGATAAAGAGGGAAATGTGTATTATATGATCATATGTGTACAGCCCTTATCATATTACCTGCTTTCTTTGAGGTAGAGGGGTGGAAAGGAAAAAATAAAGGGGGGAAAAAAACCTCACTTCATTTAGAACTCAGTTCAAGAGACCTTTCATGAGTGTGGATTCCACTTTGGACTTTCAGTTGCTTTTGTCTTTGTGTGTGTGTTTTGTGTGTGTGTGTGTGTGTAGAAAGAGAGATTTATATCTAAATATGTATAGAGAGAGCCACATACATGTGTATATATTATATAGAGAGAATATTGATGAATTTTCATTGTGTTTATAACTCCAAAATTGGCAAATGCTACAAATTAGGGGACAACTAGGTGGTACAATGAGTGTTGGATCTGGAGTCAAGAAGATTCATCTTCCTGAGTTCAAATCTGGCCTGAGATGCTTACTAGCTGTGTGATCCTGGGCAAGTCATTTAACCCTGTTTGCCCCAATTTCTTCATCTGTAAAATGAGATGGAAAAGGAAGTGGCAATCCACTCCAATATCTTTGCCCAAAAAAATCCCAAATGAGATCCTGAAGAATTTAGACATAACTGAAAAATGACTTACAACAACAAATTATTAGGGCATGATTTAGTTTTGTTGATTATTTATACTTTAGAAAGTGATGGAGAGAATGTTTAGTAATGCAAAAAAAACTGAATAGTATGTCAACCATACATTTTCTTTTAGAGCTGGTTGTTAAAATGTTACCAGCACACATATTTATTTATATCCATATACTTTATACATTCATTTTGTATATTTAGTGTTTATTTTGTATATTCTTATATATAAGTAGGATGTAAACTCCTTGAGGACAGAGATTACTTCAACTTTGTCTTTATAACCCTAGAACCTATCACAATACCTGACACATAATAAGGGCTAAACAAATGATTTTTTAAATGAATTATCTGAATTAAAATGAAATCCATAGAAACTCCTCATTCTATAGAGTAGAAACAAACTAGTCAAGTATCTTTACCAACATTTCCCAACTCACTGAAAGGAAAAGTAAGATAGTGTATATTCTCTTGTTAATCTCTGATTTGAAATAATTTAGAAAATCTTAAATATGGCTCTAATTTTTTTTTTTTTAGTATATAAGAAACATAGAACTATTTAGGCCTAGATGAATTGGATAGTTCAGATTTCACAGTTTCCTAAATGTGAACAGGAAATGAGAAAATGAGAAAAGTCTCTCTTGGCACTGTTCATATTTCTAGCAAGGTCAATTAGTTTCCAAAACAAACAAAAGATCAAATTATTTTAAGGTAAGACCCTAGATATGGGTACCACATCAAAAACTATAAATTGTAAAGCCAGTTTTTGTTCATCTTAATTCTGGGACAAACACTAAATATCGAACTCATTGTAAAATGAGGTGAATACCTCTGCTATGAGGCTCTAAGGGGATCTTTCATTCATTCAATGAGCATCCATTAAGTATCAATTAATTTTATGCAAAGCATTGTCATTGCTTCTGAGGTAACAAAAATATATACAACACAGACATTGCTTTTCAAGAAAATCTAATGGGGGTAAAGACACAAAAACAGTTATGATGCAAAGACACACAAACTTGTAAAGGAGAGACCTGGCAAAGAGTGATGAAAACTGTTAGGAAGGAGAGATCATTTTCATTCAGTAGAGGGTTGTGGGTATGGGGTGGGGGAAGTCTTATCCATGGACAACAAGAAAGGAATGAACAAAGGTACAGAGATAGACATGAACCCATTGAGAGTAGTCTTTCTGGACCTAAGTCAAGAGTGTGAAGGAGAGAACTGTGAAATAAGGCTGGAGAGGTAGCATGGAGCCAATGCAGAGGGTCTTGAATGCCAAGTTCAAAAGATTATACTTTAATCAAAAGGCAATGGAGAACTATTAAAGAGTTTTTAGTAGAATGACATGAACAAAGCAGAGTGTTAGGAAGATTATTTGGTCGATGCTATGAGGAATGGATTCAGAACGTGGAGAGACAAAGGGCTATTATAATACTAGAGGGGCACGTGTTTTGATTTATAACAGCAGGGAGAAGGATGACTCTAAAATTATGAATCTGGATGACTTGGAAGATGATGTTGCCATTAATAAAAATGGAAAAGTTATGGGGAGGGGCTGGTTTTAGGGGGAAGATGATGAATACAATTTTAAGCATGTTGACACTGCTATGGCAATAGGTCATCTGCATGGAGATGACAGTTAGAAATATGGGAATTAAGTTCTTAGGGAGGGACAGGAGTTGGAAATTGAGATTTGGGAGTCATCTATGTAGTGCTATTCACTAGAGCCATGGGAATAAATTAGATCACCAAGGGAAAGAGTATTTATAGAAAGGAGAATAAGGTAAGACACAGAACCTTGGGAGACAGCTATGTTTATTGGGATTTGTCATTTGTTGGTTTCTGACCAACAGAAATAGAGGTCTTATGATGTATAATTCTAATGACCACATTGAGTCTGGCTAGGTATTTGGTAGATTCTAAATGTTTGTAGCTGGATTCGATAGATTCTAAATGTTTGTAGCTGGATTCGATGTGTGGCATAATTTCTGCTGTTGCCTGACATAATATGCCTTCATCAATCAATGATGATTATAATGATATCCAGTTTGGAGGACCTGTGCTGGATTATAAAGGTTTAAGACAGTAACTGCTGTCTTAATATAATATTTATATACTTAATGTTTTATCTTCAAATGTGAATTCATTTATACATTATTGATATCTCTTACTTGAGAACCAGACATAAGTAGGGCTTCCCAGAATATACTGTACATTTCCTATATTCTTAATCTCTTCCTTTGTCACTCTTCCTTTGGCAGCGTGTTTCTATTCCATCCCTCACATTTAATACTAAACTTAGTGGAGACACCCAATGCAGAGTTCAGAATCCTCAAATTTAAGAATTTCAATGGCTTCTGCCTCCTTGAAAGCAGGGATTATCAGCAAGTTTGACTATTTCTGAATTACTGCATGTCCATAATCCCTGGAATCTAGCACATTCCTTTGAACATAGTAGCTACCTAATTATTTCATTGAAATGAAAAGGAAAATGCCGTCTTTTTTAAATGATCAGATATTAGACTATCTACTCTGTTTCCCAGCTCTTCCAATTCCTCTAAGTAGCTTCTTTTTTTCAGCTCCTGGTTCATACTAGTGATTTCCTTGGGGTAGAAGAATTCCCTATGTGGAAACTCCCTTTACCAGCACAGATTCTCCATAATCTTTGTTTTTTATTTTATTTTATTTTTAAAACCCTTACCTTCTGTCTTAGAATCAATACTGGGTATTGGATTCCAACGCAGAAGAGTGGTAAGGGCTAGGAAATGGGGGTTAAGTGACTTGCCCAGGGTCACACAGCTAGGAAGTGTCTGAGGCCAGATTTGAACCTAGGACCTCCCATCTCTAGGCCTGACTCTCAATCCACTAACCTACCCAGCTGCCCCCACCCTCCATAACCTTTAATCTTAGAGTTGCCTGTCATCACACAGGTATCTGCTATATATGGCTAGGCTTAAGTCTTCCAAGTCATCCCTTTATGCACTACTTTTGTCTTTTGCCCAAGTTAAATGGCATTTTCCCTTGATAATTCACATTTCTGCCCTCTCCTCTTTCACACACTCCTTATGCCTATAATACCATCCTTCTCCTTGTTTACCGATGGGTTTTTTTCTTCCCAGTTGAATGAGCTTCTGAAATCTAATCATTATTTTGGCACAGTGGAGAGTTTAGAAACAAACACAGGACCTTAGTTTGAATCTGGAATCTCCTGCTCACTACCCCTATGATGTGCATGTCAATTAACTTTTTTTGGCCTTCATTTTCCTCCTCTGTAAAATGAGGGGCTTGGATTGGGTAGCTCTGAGCTGCAGAGGAAGAACTTCCCCAAAATTAGAGCCTGTTCCCAAAAGTGGAATAAGCTGCTTTCAGAGGGACAGATTATTCCTCCTTGGAGGTCTTAAGGGATAGATGCTGCTTGCAATCCTGCATTATGCCTCTCCTCAGTTATGTTATAGTGGGAATTTTCATGTCTGGTTTGGATTAGATGGCTACTGAGATCAATTCTAACTACAAGGTGGGACAATGGATAGAGTTTTGGACCTGGCATCAGGAAGACCCAGGTTCAAATGTGACCTCAGACACTTACCAGCTGACTGATCCTATGCGAGTCACTTAACTTCTCCCTTCCTCGGTTTCTTCATATAGAAAGTAGGGAACTTACCTTCTAGGGTTATTTTGAGGATGAAATAATATTTGTACTTTACAAACCTTAAGGCTCTATGTAAATGCCAGCTTGTTGTTATGATTCGATCATTGTTGATCTTTAATAAAAGCTCATAGATTATTGTTCCATTTGCTGTATTCCTGATTAATTTCCACCTGAATCTCTCGTCCCTTGACAAGGAGTAGGCTGGCCCAGGGATGTGGTGACAGAACTATAATAGACAAAATGAATGATAATCAATTGTATATGTTTTCTTTGCAGATATGAGTTACCAGGAATATATGCATTAAACTTTGTTTTGAAAAACTCCCTTGGTGGTGGAGGCACTGCATCCTTGAGAAATGACCCACAAGTATGTATTTGAATTTTGGATGTTTATTTCATAAATATATCTGAGAGATTGTTGTGACCAGTTTACAGCTACACCCTGAAAGAAGCATTACTAGAGGCTCTCTGGCTTACTTTTCTGCTTAATATTCTGTACAATCCCAAATGACCCATTGAGAGAGGAAGAGAATTAAATTCATTTCCATCGCAAGTGACTTCTGGTAGTGAAATGTATATTTGCCTAAATTGATTATTGATTAATAGAATTTGGAAACTGTCTTGTAAAGGGGAAAACTATAAGACAACCTTTGAAAATTAAGCAGGGGGAAACAATTGATTGGAGATGGAATAATTCTGAATGGGGAAGGCTCCAAGAAATCTTTATCTGAGAGAAACAAAGGTATTGATAAGAATCATTAACATCACCCCAAGTTTGAGATGAGATCAGGTTGAGGGCAGAGTCCTAACAGGCTAAAGTGGAGCATAAACTGGAATATCTTCATCAGGGACTAAAAAATCAAAGGACAAAACCAAGCCCGGTATGTTCTTTGTGGTATTTGGAAGTTTCCTCTTATGTTGAATTCTTGATACATCTCAGAGATAATTCACAATAGCTCCATTTCTTTGTAGACATAAATAAATCAGATATTTTATTTTAAAACAAACAAGTAAAACTTTTATTTGGAAAATATCTGAGGTTTAGTGATACTATCTAATCTTCTACCCTTTCTATAGTGCCTACTTCCAGGTTTATGGTAAGAAGAGGGAGTTTACTGATTAGTTCATGGTATGAGATCTGGGCAAGATCAGACTGGCTTGGTTTTTTCACTCTTGCCTGTTTAATTCTTCTCTTTAGAAGTATTGTGGGGAGGATTACTCCTTCAGGCCTGCTTCAGCCCTCAGCTGGCTAGCTGATATAAGCCTTATTCTGTCTTGGAGATCACTACCATTAAAAATGTTGTTGGAGGGGGCAGCTAGGTAGCTTGGTGGATTGAGAACCTGGCCTAGAGACTTCAAGGTCCTAGGTTCAAATCTGGCCTCAGACACTTCCCAGCTGTGTGACTTAAACCCCTAGCCCTTACCACTTCTGTCTTAGAACCATTGTCAGAGGAAAAATACTATTTTTTAGGTTGGTAGATAAGATCAATTGAACTGTTTTATTAAAAAAACTGATCCACTTGAGAAACAGCTTTATGATGCTGCTCAAAATGCCCCAGTACCATGGGGCAGCTGGATGGCTCAATGGATTGAGAGCCAGGCCTAGAGACAGGAAGTCCTAGGTTCAAATCTGACCTCAGACACTTCCCAGCTGTGTGACCCTGGGCAAGTCACTTGACCCCCATTGCCCACCCTTACCACTCTTCTGCTTTGGAGCCAATACAGAGTATTGACTCCAAGATGGAAGGTAAGGATTAAAAAAATAAATAAAAAATGCCCCAGTACCTGAATTCTCTTATATGTCTGTAAAAAAAGGAGAAGGAACATCACATGTAGGGCACTCAGCATCCACATGGCTGTGGGGACCCAGTCTTTTCGGAGTACCCTAACCAAACCATCTTGTGCTGAAGTAAAGGGGTATTTCTAATCAGCCCATTGTAGACACAAACCCCCCAGGCATTTAGGGCAGGACCCTTGAGGCTGAGATAACTAGAATGTAGTGTAATATTGGATGAAGAGGGGGAATGAGGAATTACAAACACTGTTTAATTATTCTTTGTAGTCTAAGTTAATAAGCAATGTGACATTTTAATGAGATAAGAAACTTGTAGTGCTTGTTGAAACATTATCAGCCACTTAAGTGGCATAGGGGATAGAGCATGATACTGAGAGTCAGGAAGACCCGAGTGGGAAACTTACTTCAGGTCTTTACCAGTTGTGTGATGGTGGGTGCATAATGAAACCTTGTTTGGTTTTATATTCTTCAACTGGAAAATGGGGATCATAAGAACATCAGTTGCCCAGCTTTGTGGTCCAGTCCAAATGGGATGATGCACTTTGCAAATCTTGGAATTATATAAATGCTATAAGTCCTGGGCTGTCTTAGAGGGTAGTGAGTGCTCCACCAATGGTTCACCAATTTATTTAAAAAAAAAAAAAACAACTATCTTATTAAGCACAGATTAGGTGCTTACTAAAAGTGTTGGGTTTTTGTTTTTTTTTCTCTCTGGATACTTTTTTATGCTTTTTCCCTGTCCCAAACTACTTTATTACCAACTCCAGCCCCAGCTTATGATTTCTCATTCATGGATTGCCTATTTATTGATACACAAAGCTCTTTTATTTCTTTTCCTTGCACAAAATGTACCTATTTTGGACCATATCCCTTTTGCAATTCTCCCACCTCAAGTTCCATTGTTTCAGTTACTCTGTTATTGGGTATCTAATTTCATTTTTATATATTTTTTAAGTTTTTATTTTGAATATTTTCTCATAGTAACATATTTCATGTTCTTTCCCTCTCCTCCAAACTCCCCTCACCCCCCTTAGCTGACATGCAATTCCACTGGGTTTTACAAGTATCATTGATCAAGACCTAATACCATATTATTGATAGTTGGACTAAAGTTATCATTTAGTGTCTACATCTCCAATAATATCCCCAACAGCCCTTGTGTTCAAGCAGTTGTTTTTCTTCTGTATTTCTCCTCCCACAGTTCTTCTTCTGAATGTGGTTAGTTTTCTTTCTCATAAGTCCCTCAACCTTGCTCTGGATTCTTGCATTGCTGCTAGTAGAAAAGTCCATTATGTTCGATTGTATCACAGTATATCAGTCTCTGTGTACAATGTTCTCCTGGATCCGCTCTTTCACTCTGCATCAATTCCTGGAGGTCTTTCCAGTTCACATGGAATTCCTCCAGTTCTTTATTCCTTTGAGCACAATAGTATTCCATCACCAACAGATACCACATTTTGTTCAGCCATTCCCCAATTGAAGGACATTCTCTCATTTACCAATTTTTTGCCACCACAAAGAGCGTGGCTATAACTATTTTTGTACATGTCTTTTTCCTTAATATCTCTTTGGAGTATAAACCAAGCAGTGGTATGGCTGGATCAAAAGGCAGATAGTCTTTTAAAGTCCTTTGAGCACAGTTCCAAATTGCCATCCAGAATGGTTGGATAAATTCACAACTCCACCAGCAATGCATTAATGTCCCAATTTTACCACATCCCCTCCAACATTCATTACTCTCCCCTGTTGTCATTTTAGCCAATCTGCTAGGTGTGAGGTGACACCTCAGAATTGTTTTGATTTGCATTTCTCTAATTATTAGAGATTTAGAGCACTTTTTCATGTGCTTATTGATAGTTTTGATTTCTTTATCTGAAAATTGCCTATTCTTGACCCTTGCCCATTTATCGATTGGGGGATGGCTTGATTTTTTGTACAATTGATTTAGCTCCTTATATATTTGAGTAATTAGGCCTTTGTTTGAGTTTTTTATTATAAAGATTGTTTTCCCAATTTGTTGTTTCCCTTCTAATTTAGGTAGCGTTGGTTTTGTCTGTACAAAAACTTTTTAGCTTAATGTAGTCTAATTTCATTTTTACAGTCATCATCTTTGATAAAATTTCATGAACCCTAGACGGCCAAAAAAAGAAAAAAATTACTTTTACAAAACATCTACATATGTATCATTGAATAAAAACAGTTATTATACAGTTGGTAATAAACTTAATGATTTCTATTTATTCAACAGGGCAAAGCTCTTGGACAAATGCTATTGGACTTCCAGATTAAAAACGTTCCTGATTTAAAATCTCTAGTAGAATAACGAAAACAAGTGCATCCATTTTGGGAAACAATGTTTCCTAATAAAAATACAAAATTGAAACTAAAACAAAGGACTAAAGGAATAAATATTAAATATAAACAGTAGATGGTGAGTCAACAGCTATATCAGCACAAAGAAGTCATCAGTGGGAGGGAGAGGGTAAGTGTTCTTGAGAAAAAGGCACCAAAGTGTTCACATTCTATGCAATGACCACTAAGACTGGCTTAGTCTAGCATTTATGTATGTCTTGTTAGCATTTAATGCCATTTTTCTTTATTTTTCTATAGAACATACTTATACAAGGATAATAAAAGCATATGATGTTTACATGCAAGTATTCAAGAGTATGCTGTAATTCCAGAATCTAGGCCAAGCCCTCATTTGTGAGCGATATATCTTATTCCTTGTTATTGCCTCTTCATATTTCTTGCTGTTTGTAATTCATAGATGTCCTCATGCAGATGAGGTACAGAGTATAGATTTGGGATCAAAAGTGACCCTCAATTATAGATTATGTGGAAGCAATGCTACTTGAATTAGTGTGATTTTTTTTTAAACCCTTACCTTCCATCTTGGAGTCAATACTGTGTATTGGTTCCAAGGCAGAAGAGTGGTAAGGGTAGGCAATGGGGGTCAAGTGACTTCTCCAGGGTCACACAGCTAGGAAGTGTCTGAGGCTGGATTTGAACCTAGGACCTCCCGTCTCTAGGCCTGGCTCTTAATCCACTGAGCTACCCAGCTGCCTCCTAGTGTGATTTTTTTAATGTTAGCTCTATTTGAAAAAAAAAAAATTACAATATCCTAATACCCAATATCCTTTCTTGGAAGTCAAAAGGCATGAAATGTAAAAGCATAATCAGTTAATACGTTAATATAAAATAAAGTCTTGCTATTAAATTGCCTTCATTCATAGGATTGCCTCATAGGTGAGACAGATCCTATACTTCCAAAGACTTTTTTTTTTTTTAACATTTAGTTTTGAAGAAAGTAGTATAACCTGGAAAGAAACCCATATTTAGACTGAGAGATTAGAAATAGATGAATCAATAAGCATTTATTAAGTACCCACTATGTACTAGGAACCATATATGCTAAGCCCTGGACATGAGTTCAGTTCTTGATTCTTCTATTGAATTATCTATGTGATCTTAAGCAAATCGCTTCACTTCCCTGGGACTCAGTTTCCTTTTTGTAAAAATGAGGGGTTTGAACCAGATGATCTTGATATCTCTTCTAGCTCTAAATCTTAGGAACGAAACTAAAGGAATGACCAAAATGATGCCAAATTCGACACTATGGAAAAATAATACTGTAATAAGGTTTTAAAAAGTTTACTTTAAAAAGTGTTTTTTGTATCTTTAAGTGCATGGATGAATTCTGGGGCCTGATACACCCTTAGCGTTACTACGTCAATATTGATTTTTTTACCTGCAACCTTATTTCCAATGGCATAGGCAGGATAAGAGTCCTTCCCTTATAATTTACTCCTCAAAAAAAAAAAAAAGAAAAGAATTCAGATCTGATAGAGATCGTAGAGATCTAGCATAGCCCTTCTCAGTTTTGAGATGAGGAAACTAAGGTACACAGGTGAAATAACTTGCCCAAGTTCACAGAGCCAGTTAGTGGAAGGGTTAGGTCCTGAACATCATTCACATTCCTAGATCAGGTTCTTTCTACTACCTCACATATAATAGGACATTGGCTTAATTGTCTTTTCCGGAACTTAACTGTACTACAACACTTCTGAATAGAACGGTATTCTTAATTCTGCCAGTTTTCATTGTGATTGTCTAGTACAGGCCGATAATCCACGGCTTACTGCTTTTCAACTACTTGGCTCTTCTGTCCCAAATAAAGGGCAAAGAATATCCTCAGTTCTGAATTAGCTATGCTGGACAATGAGAAAATCTGCCACCTAGTTAGATTGGAAGGTATCTTCCATACCGGGAACTGATGGGGAACTGGTGTCTCTTCCAAGGGTTTGGGACTTCAGTCCCATGGTGATGGTCTTTTGAATTTGGGAAGCTTCCAACTAAATTTATAATTGCCCACTTGGTCTCCACCACTCACAAATTTATATGTGCTTGGGCAAATAAACAGACTTAAGAGTCTTTTGCTGAGAAGGGAGAAAATTAGGGGGAAAACTGCATAGTAGTATCTTGATTTCTATGGGTATTAGAACAGGTTTATTTTGGGAAAGGGTTTTAATCCTGACTTTTTTTTACTTGTGTGACTTTAAGAAAGTCACCAAATCTTCTTGGGTCTCAGGTTCCCCATAGGATTTCCAAAATCTCTTCTACTTAAACAACAAAACGAGCAAGAACAAACAACCTGTGATCCAAGGCAAGACGTGAACATACCACATTATATCTAAATTTATTTGAACCCATAATTGTTTGAGCCAATATTTTGCACTTTAAAAGGGTGAAATATGAACATATTATGGTAGTAGAAATTACTTTACATTATAACAAGGCATATAACATCATTTTAAGTAAATTAAAATTAGCTTAAATTACATGGAAATTAAGCTATTTTCTACATTATGCTATTTTGAGGAGTGTGAAGCCTAATTACGGAAAATATAGAAAACTTCAGAGAATCACTGAGTTGTCCTATTCAAAGATGCCTTGTGCTATAGGGTAGACAGCTCTGGATTTAGTTGTCATTCTAAAATGTTAGTGGACTGATTTTGGATTCCTACCAAACCAGAATGAGCATTGCTCATTTTAAAGTTGGATGACAGTTTTGTTAGGCAGAAGGCTTTACTGAGTGCCCTCCTGAGTCTAACATGCTTAAAATTCATGTCTCACATTGTCTAATAAATGTGACTCCAGTATAGTTTTACTAAACTGAAGTTTTAGAAATAAAACCATTTTCAGTGCAATGGAAGACTTCATTACCTAAAGAAGCTTTTTTGTAAAAGTAAAGAATTCTTTCCCATTTGAACAATCACTTTTTTGATCTTTTGTTGATCTTTTGTTACTTTGGGTTGTCATGTAGCAATGATTGGTAGAAACCTTGACCAACTGGATGGGTTCCCCAAGACTGCAAGGCCTTTGGTCAGATAGGGGGCATCGCTCATCTCACTGGATACGTGAAGATGCCCCCTTGTTTTGATGATACAGTGAACTCATAAGGACCTCCATTCATCTCATCAAATAGATCGGATGAGTTCTTCAGATCCAGTCGAGGTCCTCCAGAGCACTCCTACTATTCCAGACGATGGGAAAGCTTTCACTCACCTAGTTTGGAGATAGCAGGAGCTCTGACTCAAAGAGAGGATCTTTCAGTAGTCTCAAAGCAACCTAGCAAACAACCGAGTTGGTGCTATCAAATCCTAGCCATCTCTCCTACATACCCTTTCCAGAATTTGCAGGAATTTCTAGCAGCCATGGCAGTGAAGTATCCCCACACCCATTTCTAAAGCCTTGTTCAGGGGAAGGGTGCTATAGTAGATGGGGCATGGGAAGGCAATACGCATTTATGAAGTGCCTGCTAGGTGCCAGGCCCTGTATTCAGTACCATACAGATATTATCTCCAGATAGGAAACAGGGCTTGGAGTCAGGAAGATCTGGGTTCAAATACTACATATACTTACTAGCTGTGTGACTTTGGGCAACTCACCTAGATTTTTGTGTGCCTTGGTTTCCTCAGATGTAAAACAAAGTAAGGGGTGGATATGATGGCCTCTAAATCTATGATTCAATGACTTTACTTTTGACATTCTGCTTCCCTTACTAGGGGGTCAGCTGGAATCAATCAAATTTAATAAATAGTTATTAAGTACCTGCTATGTTTCAAGCAAGTATTAAGCACTGGGGAATATAAAAAGAATCAAAAGAAAGTCCCTACCCTCAGGGAGCTTACAATTTAATAGGGAAGACAACATACAAATAAATATATACAAAATATGCTATATACAAGATAAATTAACAGAGAAAAGGTACTAGAATTAAGAGAGGTTGGAAAAGGCTTCGTGTAAAAAAAAAGGGGGGGGAGGATTTGAGTTGAGACTTAAAGGAAGCCAAAGAAGTCGATATGTGAAGTTGAGAAGGGAGAATGTTGAGGGAAATAAAAATTACGTTCTCACAAAAAAAGGTTTTGGACCCTCAGAATACACTTTTCAATTAAGAAAGAGCATATCTCAAAGTAAATAAAATTAACTAGGATGAAATTTACATAATAGTACCTTGGATTTCTATACTATCTTTAATCTGCAGATCTAAACACTTTTGTAAACATTACTTAAGCCTCAGAAAAGTCTGTGAGTTATTATTTGAGTGCTAATAGTATAGCTATAAAAAGTTTAGAAGAAACCAAATCCTTGCCCTAAGGCCTTTCGTTGAAAGATTTTTGAGATCCTTGAGATCTCAGTGGTAACTATAAATGGGAGGGAGAGCAAAATTAAGGAATAAAGAAGCAGGCATTTTGTCTACCTTGTCCTGTGATGTTTGGCAATGAGATACGCAGGGTGAAATGCCAGAGATCATTAAAATATACAAGATTGGACTCTAGTAAGAAATACTTTAGCGGTCAGGAACAAAAATAAATGTATATTGTAACCACCTTTTTTCTTGAACCAGACCACTGGTATGAAGAACTCCCAAGAAGAAAACTCCTTGACATTGGCACATGCTCTGAAAATTATAATGCTACCTGGGGCACTAAGAGATTGAGTGACTTGCCTAGGGTCACAGAGCATAACCACCTAAAACAGTTACACTAAGACATTAAGTGCCTTTCTTTGGAGTGACTCAACTGCCCAGTGTCAGAGCACTGACTGACAAAAGTGAATGTAGAAAAACAAAACACTATTGATCTTGATTTATTCCTGCTGGTTTAGTTCTGGCCAAACTCTTTAGTTTTGATTCAGGTCTGTTCCTGCCTGTGGAAACAAGGTGCTTTTTTTTTGGGAATCAGGAAGACCTGACTCAAGACTCTCTTCTTGTATACTCACTGGCTATGTAACCCCCTCAGCCTGTCTATTAACCTCTCTGAGCCTCAATTTTCTCATCTGTAAAATGGTTGTAATAAAGGCACTTTCCTGGCAAGGTTGTTGTGAGCATCGAACAGGATAAGGTATATAAAGCGCTTTAAGATTTAATTATCTAAATGTCAAAACTCCTTTACTAATAATGCCAGCAGGCATAGAGGATTCTAGTTGGTCCTGGAAAACCCCAGTTCCAAGGATCTTTTGGAGACAGAATTGATTTTAGATCCCTAAGAAGATCAGTTCACTATTTGGTAGTATTGGTAGCTTATTCAGTCGTGGATCCCTTTGATCAATACTAAGTTTATTGAATGGTCAGTCTCTGCAAATCTCTTGAGGGATTCTAAAATAGATTGATTAGTCTTCTCCAAGTCTTCAAGTCTAAGATCTTCTGGAAGACCCATGAAATAACTTTAGTGTAAGTGGAGCTCCTCGGGGATGTTTAGACTGAGAAAAAGCCCAAAAGATCTGGAGAAAGCTAAGCTTGCTCTAAGATTGCAGAAGCTGACATGCATATTCAGTAAACCTGTTTATAAACCAGTTCTTTGATATCTTGCTAAAATTCCCAGGTATTTTCTCTAAATCATTTGTTAATATTTAGAAGATGGAATTTTTATTGGTCCATTTGATTAAGTGCATCCTCTCAGGTCACAATTCCTTTTGGGTATGTTAGTGGATAGATGAGATGACTTAAGTGGTAAAGCTAACTTATGAATTATAATTCATTCAAATATTTATTAAGAGCTTAGGGAGCAGCCAGGTGGCTCAGTGGATCAGGCCTAGAGCCCAGAGGCCAGGGTTCAAGTCTGGCCTCAGACACTTCCTGGCTGTATGACCCTGGGCAAGTCTCTTAAACTACAATATACAATATTGATTCTAAGATAGAAGGTAAGAGTTTCAAGTTGTTGTTGTTGTTGTTGTTGTTTTTACCATGTATTAAGTACCTTAGAAGGCTGGGGTTCTGATGTGGATTATGCAAGCCCCTTGTAGAAATGAATTATAATATAAGCTAGTGTAGTTTTTTTCCTCATATGCAGCCACATTTTCTCTTTTGATTGTCACAGTTAACTGAAAAAGGATGTTTCACTTAACTCCAAATAGAGTTGTTGATTATTATTTGATAATAATAAATAAAGCTTAGAAAGAATTTTTAAAACTATTTTAGGAATAACTTTATAGAGTACTGTTCTCTAAACTGTTCTCTAATTCTGTTCTTTAAAAATACAGTTTCTTGTTTTTATTCATGCCATAGTGATGGAAATATTCTTAATTTTAAAGTGCATCAAATAATTTATAATGTTTTAAAAAACACTTTGGATTAAACATTTTTGTCATTTCTAAAATTACTTTTTGGATTTTTTTAATTTGTTTATATTAAGATATCCTCCCTCCTCAAAAGACTATCATTTCAAGATCTTATTTGAATGCTGGTAGCATTTCTTAAGTACAAAATACTATGTCGAGAGCACAGAGATAGGTGAATATTGTTGGGGAGTGAGGGGCAGCCAAATTGGGGGGTGGGGGCAGCTGGGTAGCTCAGGGGATAGGGGATTGAGAGCCAGACCCAGAGATGGGAGGTCCTGGGTTCAAATGTGACCTCAGACACTTTCTAGCGGTATGACCCTGGGCAAATCACTTAACTCACATTACCTAACCCTTACCTTCTTCAGCCTTAGAACCAATATGTAGAATTGGTTCTAAGACAGAAGGTAAGGGTTTAAATAAATAAATAAATAAAGTTTAAAAGTCAAGTAGGAGAGACTTTGTAGATGTAGAGTTTTAGGGCCTTGTCTCATGGGCTCCAGGTCAAAAAGCAGCTGATTTGGATTCTGAGAACCTGGGCTTGGATCTCACTTTTGCCACTGTTAACCCCCGGTATGAACATAGGTAAGATACTTCCCATTTCTAAAAGAAGAAAGTTGAACCACACCTGATGTCCAACATTCCTTCCAGTTCTAAATCAGGATAAAAGATTTAAGGCTGACCATCTAGGCCACTAACTCTTAACCTTCTCTTTTTGCAGATGTAGAGAACCAAGTTCACACAAGCAGGAAGCAGTAGGATTGTGTTTCAAATCAAACTCCTCTGACTCCAAGTCCTTGCACTCTTTCTACTCTCTCCTATGTTCCTATGAAATACTGCCTCTTAAATCCTTAGTTCTCCCAGTCTTCCCCCCCAAACTTGCATATTCCTTTATCCTGATTAGCTCAGAAGGGAATCATTAACCCCTGGACACTGTTGCCATTAAAGATCTGTCCCAGCATCTAGAGAAAGGGTCAGAGATAGGCAGCTTGTTTGGAGCTTGAAAGGAACTTGCTGAAGTGGGGTATTGTCTTCATCATATCACCCACAGAAAAGGAGTCACTGAGATGTGGGAAAATCAGCAGGCCCAGCAAACAGGAATTCAGGCAGACAAATGCAGTGATTCTGATGGGGCATCCTCCCAGGATTCCATTGGTACAAATGTTTTACTCTCTGCTCTTTTTCTGCCCATCTTCCAAATTCCATAATCTTCTAGAAACACATGGGTGATTTAAGAACTGGGGATTTTTTCCAAAAGGCTAGAGGAATTCTAAAAAGATTATATATAAATGGCTCAGTCCAGGCCGTCCCCATCCACCCTCCACTGAAGGATTGGCATAGGCTCTTGCTTTCCCAATGATGAAACCTGGTTGGTAAAACAGGATGAAAATGTCAGGGATTTAGCCTTAAACCCTTTGGGAGTGAGCATAGAAGAAGGCCTTAGGACCCTGGAGAGAGGAGGGCTAATGCTGGCATTTTACAGCCAATCCCATTAATTAATTATCTCCTTCTACCATAACTGTTTGGCCTGTTAAGCAGTTGGAAATTTTAGTTTTTTCTTCTCCATCTATCTGTAGTTAGGGATCGAGGAGTTCTCTCCTTTTAAATAAAAAACATATATAGGTAGAATTTATTTTAAAATAAATACTCCCTTCCTGACACAGTGCAAGCAACCTGTTAATTTAGGTTTCTATTATCTTTTCCTCTGGATATAAATTAACCAATTTGTTTCCCTAAGAAATCAGGTAGATAGGCACATTTTTCTGCTATTTGTTTGTAAATATGTAAGTTAAAAATCACCAAAAGCCATTGCAAATTCCTCTAAAATGTTTTTCGGTAAATTGAAATAAGACTTCAAAAAAAGTAATTAAAGGGGAGCCCCCCTCCTTCAAATTAAATCTGGAAATGTTGAAAGCAAGAGAGCTTGGTATTCAACTTAAGTAATTAGCAAGCATTTGTCTATCCTGCAATTTAATGTGAAACATATTGCAAGCCAGACCTAATTTTGCCTAACCCCAAACTACCTTACAGCTTTGATGTAGGCTATGGAATAAAAGGAGGGATTTGGGTGGGGGGAGAAGCAAACGTTCCTCCGCAGCACCTTTACTTTGTCTGATTTTAATCCTTCCTAGTGCCTAGGGCGAATGGCTGGGTTGTGTTTTCAGAATGCAAAATTAAAATTAGGGAAATTCATTCAAAAGGGATGTAGTTTACTTCGAACTCTCGATTTTTCTGATTGAATCTAGGACTTTAGGAAAAGCAAAACACAAGAAACTAGGAACTGACAGCCCCAAACAGTAAGTATACTAGACTTTCAAGGAAGCCTCTTCCCTTACTTAAATTTCACTTTAAAAACTTAAAGGCCATTTCTATAGCTCTTTTCTCAAAAATTCCAACCCTAATCTTGCTCACCAATGGCGAGACTCAACTTCCCCAACATAAAAAAGAAAAAGAAAAAGAAAAACAACAAAAAGAAAACTTGATCCTTACACTTAAGTTTAGTCTAGAAATAACTCAGTAACTAAAGTCGCCACCCTTCTCTTTCTTTTGCTAGGACAGAGGAAGACCGAATATGAAAACTCGGATTCAAAAAAATGTCCTGGCAGACAATGCTTGTGGGTGTATCACCTTGCAATATTCATATTCAATCTGGCTCAGTCTGGAGGCACAGGGAGGGTAAAAGGGGATACATTATAGTTCTAAAACCTGCTTCTTAAAGGAGCCACGAAACATCTTCCTGCACTTTCTACTCGCTTTTCAAAACTTGTTGATTCCCAGGATTGATGGAATATCCGCTAAGTATGATGGGCCTTCAGAAATCAGAATCCATTCCAATAGTCCATCTTTCGACCAAACGAGTTTCACTAAAGTCCAGGGGCTCCTTGAGAGTCCCTCTTTTGGTCCCTGACCTGAACACACGGGAAATGTATTTTCGGGGTAAGTGACTCCAATTCCCCAATTGTTCATAGGAAGGATGTTCGTTTTAATGGGATAGTTCCCTGGCCCCGTATGCTTCAGAATTAGGGTAAGACTGTGGGAAAAGATTAAATATGTCCTCCCCCGTCCCACCCCGCCTCCTTTCCCCCACTCGCCTCTCTTCAGTTCGCGTCTATTGGGAAACGGGTTTTCCTTTTTTGCTGGATGAAGCTCTAATGTGACTACGGCGCGTCTGTAAGATGAACAAAAGTAACTGGCAAGTAGGGGTGACAGGGACAGGGAGCGCTCCTGGCAGACAGGGGACTGGGAGGAAAAAAAAACAAAAACAAACCAAAAAAAAAAAAACCCGGCCTCGAAGGATAATGGGGAACTCGGCCCCCTCCGCTCCTGGTCTCCATGGCCCTCTTCATCTTCCAGGTAAGATGAATGTCTCGCCATCCATCATCCTTCCCAGCAAACCTCCCTCCCCCTGGGGAGCCGGGAATTTGCTCTGAGGCTGAAACTTATTAGCCTCAGACTGGGCGGCTTTGTTGACCTGCCAGAAGCTTTCTATTGTGAGCTTTGTCCCTGGGATTGATACATTTACATAATGGATTAGCATGTAACTTGGTGCTGAGGATTTGGAGGTGGAAGTCGGCTCCAGGAACTCCGCAGTAGTGGATTGCGGTAAAAATCCTTATTCTCTCCCCAACCTTCCTTACCTCCCCCGCCTCGAGCTACCTGTTTACCTAGGGTTCGCTTAAAGACCCGGTTAGAATTCCGAAGTACTCTGAAAAGAAATCCACAGTCTGAATGCTTGCTCCGCCCTGGTGCACTTTCCCTCTGGTTTACCTCCAGTCTCATAAACCTTTACTGCCTTCCCTTTGCACCTTTCAACTGTAGGGTTTTTAAAAGGAAAACTCTCTCCAAGTGGAAAAGAACAACTGTGGTCGTTTGCAGACACCCTAGAGTTCAAACCTGGAACAATACACTTAACGGTTCTTGGAAGGCTGTACTAAGGGAATGGAAATTGAAATTTGAAAATCTTGGGGAATTGGTCGTTCACTGTTAAAATTTTCGTACAATGGTGGGATCGGGGTGGGAGGGTATGTATGTGTCTATGTGCATGCTTTCTAATTTTAATGCACTTCATGTGATCCAAAAAGGAGTGGATGATGCGCCTACAGTATTGTTTTTTTGCTTCTAATATTACAGGAAAAAGAAATAGCAGTGAGAGGCTAGGTGGTGCAATGGGCAGAGTATAATTCTGTTCGGTAACATGTTTCTTGTGTATCCTTGGGCATCATCACTTCTCCTTGCTAACCCTCAATTTCCCCATCTGTAAAGGCCAATGGACCTCTTCAGGGTTCCCTTCAACTTCAAATTTTACGAACTCATGTGGAATTAATGGGAACTTTAAAAATGGGAGAAGCGAGATGTGTAGAAATCCATACACCAAGCAACCTTAAGTCTACTTCTACTTAACAGTATTTAGAACATATTTTATTTAAGGGCTTCCATTTGTTTGCACACTTTATTCCTCAGTTTATGAGGAGTTCTTTATTTGGTGTTTTTGTTTTTGTACCATCAAAATTGCTCTATACTTGACAGGGACACTATTTCGTGGGCTTTCCCTAGCATTAGGAATCTGTATCCTAGTGGACCTCCACCAGCAGAAGATGACACCAAAGCACAGAAATATACTGAAGAGGGTCTCAGGAAGAAAGACCAAGTTGTCTTTAGCCAAGTCATTTGTCTCAGTTGGCAGAGAATTTCAGAGCTGGACTGTATTACCTTAGATGCCATATCGTCCAACCCGTTCGTTTTGCACTTGAGGAAAATAAGGACAGGGACTTGTCTAAAGTCACCCAAGTAAGTAAGTAGAAGTGGGATTCCTAACCCGGTGTTTTGCCTTTTGAATGCATTAAAAACATGTTTCCTCTACTTTGGTTCCCATAGATTTTCTTTCATGTTTCGTGGTAGGAGCCATTGCATACATACTAGACAGTGGGCCAGGAAGCCCGCCAGCCCGCCGGGCCAGGGCCAGGAAGACCTGATTCAGTGCAAGGGGAACCGAGCCATCCCGCAGAGAACTCTGCATCCCTCCCTTAGGAGAGTCCGGTCCCCTCCTCCCTGGCTCCGTTGGGCACCACGCGGCCTCCTTTAGCCCAATCAGGACCCGCTTTTCGCATTGTGACGGCCTTCGAGCCCCGCCCCCCGGGCTGTGATAAAAGGCGAAGGCCGAAGACAACGCCAATCAGCGAGGGGCCCGCAGCGGGGACTGCCTCACCTTCCAGGTGCGCTGCTGCTCCACCTCCTCCTCCTTCTTCTCCTCCTCCCCCCGCGCCCTCCCCTTTGCTCTTGCCCTCCCCTCTCTCTCTCTTCCCTCCTCCTCCTCCTCTGCCTGCTTGCTGCCCAGTGGCTGCTGTCAGCAGCAACGCAGCCCTCCCTCCCAGACCGAAGGAGGACTGGGGGGAGGCTACCATCTCGCAGGTGACTGGCCGGCGGTGGCTCTGCCGTGGCCGGTCTGGCGAGCTCCCAGCTTCAGGAGTGTCTCTTCAGCACCCGCTCTTCCTGTCTTGTCTGTCTCTCTCCCAGATACAGGATGAAGAACCCAATGCTGGAGGTGGTGTCCCTGCTCCTGGAAAAGCTGCTTCTGCTCTCCAATCTCAGACTGTTTAGCTGGAGCGCGGCCCCCGGGGAAGAGCAGCAGCAGCAGCCGCAGCCGCAGCAAGGCAAGGGGAACTTCTACGACATTGGCTCCTTCCTCCGCGGCGACGTGCTGGAAGTGCCCCGGACTCATCTGACCCACTACGGCATCTACCTAGGGGACAACCAGGTCGCCCACCTGATGCCCGACATCCTGCTAGCGTTGACCGATGACAAGTTACTGACCCAGCCGGTGGTGTCCAATAAGAGGCTGATCCTGGGAGTCATCGTCAAGGTCGCCAGCATCCGGGTGGACACAGTGGAGGACTTCGCCTACGGCGCCAATATCCTGGTCAACCACCTGGACGAGTCGCTCCAAAAGAAGGCCCTGGGCAACGAGGAGGTGGCACGCCGGGCAGAGAAGCTGCTGGGCATGACTTCCTATAGCCTCCTGTGGAACAACTGCGAGCACTTTGTGACCTACTGTAGATATGGTGCCCCAATCAGCCCCCAGGCCGACAAGGTAAAGGCAGTTAACCAGCTGTGAAAAGAGGGGGAGAATAGAGAAATCCGACTCCCTCCGGTGAAATTTTGCTTCTCTTCAACAAAACCCCCTTAAAAAAATAAGCACTCACCCAAAAAAAGCCCAACCCTAATAGCAAAAGTTTCAAAGTTTGTCAGCCTTCCTAACACTCTTCATGGCTCTTAGAAAGGGAAGAAAGGTTTAAAGCTCAGCTCCTCAACAGAATAACTCTAAAACCATTTGATGCTAACTGAAGGTTCTACCTTCAGCTTAGCTGCCTTTTATAGCTTCACCTCCAGTCATCTAGGTGTCCCCGTTGGACAGTTTTTAATGACACACGAGCAGTATGACTTTGGGCCACAAGAATTTTGTCTACCCGTGATTGCACCTTTTCCAGGAAGTAAGATTGGAAAAAGAAGGAAGTCCAAGTTTATATATTATAGTTTAAAAAGAAAAAACCTTCTGTTCTCTTTAAAATTGGCCCTATAGAGCAAAGGCTCTAGTTTCCTTCTTCAGCGAGCTCTACTGATGCCCTTGGTAGAGTCTAAAGCTTGTCAACCCCCTCCTCTCTTTAATTTTTTTTTTCTTACAGGGTCATTCTAACCCCTTTCTGGTCACATTAGGTGTGTGTGTGTGACTGGGTTTATTTGTCTTTCAGAATAATCAATCCGCAAAGCTCTTTATTCCTTAGGGCCCCTTAACCTGAAAACTGGGTTAGTTTGTCTCAACACTCCCCTAGGATGATTAGACAATTTCAGGCAGGCTGTTTGATGCACAAAGAGGGAGTTCAAGGGGTGCTGCCTTCAAAATGATGACCATATAATCTGAGTTTACAAGAACTTTAAAAATATCCCTTTGGCCATGAAACTCAAAATTGAGGACTGAAAGATTTTAAAATACTTTTTTTAAAAACTTAATGAAAATCCTAATCCTGTAATAAACCTTAAGAAATTTTTGGATTACAAGCAAAGGTTGCTCTATGAAGGAAAGGGTTACTTAACACTATATAATGTGAACAGCTGAAAATGAATAATCCCTGTTTTTTTTTTAAAATTGCATGCTCAGAAATGCTAAATTAGTCTTTTATATAATCAGTTTGGCTTTTGCATATGATTAAAAATGTCAGTTGAGTTGATGAAATAAGTAAGATGGGCAAATCTGAATTCAGAGTGAAAAACAAGTTATTCGGGATTTGGATTTTTTCTTTGGATTTAGTCACATAATTTTTTTAGTGAAGCAAACTCTTAAGATACCAGAATAATATTTTTGCTCAGTTCCTTAGAACTTGGGCCCAGATTACTAATAAAGCAATGATTTAATAGTTTTAAAATTGTATTGACTCCATTAAAAAAAGTTGGCTATCACTAATCTCCAAAGCAATACAAAACTTTTTTTTGCTTTTATTAGCTTTCTTAGACTGAATATAGAAAGGATCTGGCATATTTTCCAAATAAAACGAAGGTACAGTACTGCATTGTGTGCAATGAAGTCAAGTCACAGCCTAGCCAAAGCTATAAGTGAATTTCACCACATTTAGCAATCCTGGCTCCAAATGTATATAAAGGGAAACACGTCAGATTTATTTAGGAACCAAGCATATAAATCACTAACTACTCAAAGAGAAAACAGTATTTCTGTCTGGTAATTAGGAGTTACTCTTTATTGGAACACACATGAGTGCTCTCCTTAGAACTGCCTTCACAGACTTTGGATTATATTAGGTGCTAAGATTATTTAGTGCTACTAAAGATATCTCAGTGGCTGATAGCTGCAAATTTTATCTTGCCCTTAGAAAGAAGTCTTTTGATAGAAAATATATTACAGGAATATGAAGAATAACTTGGCAGTTAGGCAAAGCACTTCTAGATCATTTAGAGCAACCCTGTGATGCAATATACTACTAGTATGATGTATTCCCTATCTTGCAAATAAGGAGAGGGCTGGTTGATACATCCTAGAGGTTAAATGATTTTCCATGAGGTGTAGGGAGAAGATTCAAAACTAATTTCTCTTCAGACTGCAAGTCTCACAATAATATGACAGAGCAAATGGACAAATCTCTCCCTCTAGCTCTCCCTTTCATTTTCCCCTATCCTTCCCCCCCACCTCTTCTCTATGCCTGTCTGTGTAGCCTTTCTTTCCATGTCTAACCAGTGGCATAGCTTTTCATCACTAAACTCTGCCAGGTTTTATAGACTGAGAAGAAAAGTGTTTTAATTACTTTTAGCTGCTTAACACCTCTTCTGTAACTAAGAGTTTTTGTCTTCAGTTTGAATAGTCTAAGAAAAAGTTTGACTATGAGGCAGGCTGGGTTTTTTGGTTTTGTTTTTCAGTTTTTGAAATCTTCATTCCAAATTTTATCATTCTAAGAACGATTTTTCCCAGTGTGCAGCTCTTAGAGAAGTAGGTCATGATCCTAAAGGAGGACTGGGTTTCACCCCTTCAGAAATAGTTAATCCTGAGTTCTCAGCCTATGGTATGCTTCTGCTTTCGTTAGAAAACTGACCCTTTAACTAGAATTTTAAAAAATATTTTAAAATTTAATTTTATCCACATTGATGGAAAGATTTTGATCTATGTGCTATTATAACTTACATTTTTTAATTAAATTTTAAATTTTTTGTACTAGAGGGGTTGAGGAAGTCCAGATCTATGATTTCATTGTTAGAGAAACATTTGTAGAGTTTATGAATTAGAAAGTTGCCTGGAATTCTGAGAGGTTAAATGAGTCATTTACCCCAGGGGTCAGTCACCCAGGTAGCTTTGTGGGGAACTTAGAGGTTCTTTAACTTGGGGGCCATGAACTTTTAAAAAATGATGTTTCATAATTTATAATTCAATATATTTGGTTTCCTTTGTAGTCTTATGTACTTGGTGCATATAAGAATATTTTTAGAAAGGGTGCCAAACCACCCCTCTCCCCCACAAAAAAAAAAGCTAAGAGCCCCCCTAGGTAACAGTAAGGACCTGAAAATTAGGGCCTCCTGACTCCTAGGTGGCCTCTGTCCACTATACTTGCAGCCTAACATATTAGTAGTAGAAGCATTAAAATAGCAAATTTATTTATTTTTTTTTTAATTTTTAAAGATTTTTCCATGGTTACATGATTCATGTTGTCTCCCACCCTTATTTCCTCCCTCCTCCTGGGGCTGACAAGGAATTGCACTGGGTTACATATACATTGTATTATCACTTGATGCCGAAAATAGAAAACTTTTCATTAAAGTATCATAGTTTTTCTTTTAAAATTATTTTGGCTCAAGGATTCTGTAAACAAGTGATTTTCAATAAATAATTAAAGTTTTCAAAAATGAATTCATTAGCTTAGAAAATAAGTTTTTGAATTCACAAAAACACAGGAGAAATATTTTCCCAAAACTTTGAATCCTGGAAATGATCTTCTGGTACTTTTTTCATGTCTCTCCTATGTAGAAATAGTCTGCTCTGAGTTTGTTTGTTTTCTCAAAGAGGTAATAAAATCCAATTTGCCATTTATATAGTGCATAAAGTATGGCTGACTCTATTCTGGAGATTACTGTTTTTTAGTGCATTCTTCCACATATTTATATCATAGATCCATCTCTAAAATGAAATGGGTTAAATTTCGATATCCCTCCAAGATTGCTTCTAGCTCAGCCCTACTACCTGGTTTCTGAAAAATAGCTAAAAGCTCTTCTCTGTGTTTAATATGCAAAATGTTGGTGATTTTCCCTATACACATTCCTGAGTGTGTTGGGTTTGCAATAACTTCAGAGTAGAATTTAAGGCATATTTTGTATCATCTAAGACTCGATGAGCAAAGGGACAGTTTTCATGATTGTCTTTATAGCCTTGGCAGAGGGACTAAAGGCATTTAGCAGGCACTTAATACATTTTGTCAAATTGAATTGATACTTGAGTTTAAAAACTAGTTTTGAAATCTCAAATTCTTTCCCAAATTGATGTTTCATCAGATAAACAGAATGAGTACCTAGAAAAAAATTTCAGGATTGTTTAAGATAAAATATTCCTAACGCCCTTTAAGAAGCTCTTTTATAATCTTCTAAATTTTTATTTTTCAGTTTTGTGAGAATGTGAAGATAATAATCCGGGACCAGAGAAGTGTCCTTGCTTCAGCCATCCTGGGACTGGCATCAATAGTCTGTCTAGGCTTGGCACCCCATACTACCCTTCCTGCCATTTTTATTCCATTCTGCTTATGGATGGCTGGCTAAACATATACCAACCCTGTGTCAGAGTGTGTATTCTAAATCTATGATATATTTATAGAGCACAAATCAGTATAAGCATTGTGTAAAGAAAAAAATGTGACCTGTAACATTGTGTTCTGGATAAAGCTGTGATTAAGAATCACACAAAGTGCTTACTGTGTCAAGCCAAAGAGCCAGGCTGGCTTTCTGAATCTCTTTCAGGCAGCTAAGTTTTGTAAAGCACCTTCCAAACCTTGGAAACAGCGTCTTGTGACCGAGGAGTACTGTACTTGCTTACCGTGATGGACACAACACAGAAGAGGATTGTGGGGGTATTTTGGTGATTTCTTGCTCTCGTAATTAGTGCTCTTTTATGCCAGGTCTACACTTGAGGGTTAAGAAGGTTCTGATGTCTAGTACGAACTGTTACTCTCATTACTGTTGTAAGTTCATGCAGGTTATATGAATGAGACAGGATAATAAACTTAAAACCATTCCCCTGATTCAGAAGGAAATGTCCATATGTTTTTCATTATGTTTTCTTTTCTGTTAAGTGCCCCTGCAGTTAACTGAAATCACTTAGGCTTGATAGAGGATGTAAGTTTGAAGTAATTTGGTAAGAAGGCCTTTAAAGAAAGCGTGCCAACAAATCAAAGGGAAGATGAACCTTCAAAATGTAACTTGTTCATCCTTCTTTTACAATACGGATAATATAGAAACAGATGGGCAGAATAATGATACCCAAACACCTTTGTCTGAAATTCTCGCAGATCATCTGTTTCTTCTTGAACCTTTTGGTTAACTTAGCTAACAAGTCTTGGCTCAGCTATTAAAAGTATTTGTAGGGGCAGTGAGGTGACTCGATGGATAAGAGTGCCAGCCCTGGATTTAAGAGAAGGACCTAAGTTCAAATATGGCCTCAGACACTTCTTGACTGTGAGACTCTGGGTAAGTCACAATCACTTAACCCCTATTGCCTAGCCTTTGCTGCTCTTCTGCCTTAGAATCAATATCCTTTCTAAGACAGAAGGTAAGGGTTCTTTAAATAAGGCATTTGTATCTTCCCTGCTGTGATTTTAAAGACAACATTCAGGAATTTTTCCCAGGTCTCATTACTCAGTATTTTTTATTCACTTATTTTTAAAATGACACAGCAATGTAAAATGAAAATGGGGGGGTTTTAGTGTGAAATGGACTATGGAAGAAGAATTTACTAGGTTTGGTGCCAGTGTGAGAAAATCGGGATGTTTTGTTGATAGATTGGAATGAGAGATGGTCTTAATAAAAGAGTTCTCAAGATAAGTCTTTTTTTTGCAAGATCAGTTAACATTAACAATGAAACCTCTTCCTAGTCTAGGCTGCTTCTCCCTTAAAACTGTTTGCCAAAGCATTCAAAAGTGGTTAGTTTGCAAATTGTGAATTGAGTCACATAATTACCGGATCTTTGGTTAGTAAGTAGTGCTAGAAATCAACAATAAAAGAACTGGTTTTTAAAAATCTTTTTACCCCAGACACTAATTTGTCTACAAGTTTGAATGAGTTGTTATTAAAAAAAAATAAAAATAAAAATTGTCAAAATGAATGAAGTGGGCTGTACCACTTAATGTGTTCTATGGTGAACTTCTTACCATTAAATCAACCTCTTAAGATGTTTATTATGTATGTGTAAAAGCTGTGGCCACAAGAATTCCACTGGTGGTGGTGATTTATTTTTATTGTATATAACACTTGGTAACTGTAGCAATTGTGTATAATTAAATAAAAATTCATTTTTAAAATGTGGTTTTAAAGAGAATGGTAGTTCCTGGGCTCCATAACAAACTCCTGCTGTTAGCCAGAGGATAATGGTTGTATTAGAATAAGAAAGGATGCACACTGGAGCATTAAGCAAGCTATTAGGGAGGATCTCCGGGTGATCACGTCCCGAGGATGTGGGTGTTTGTTTATGCAAACATGGAAGGGGTGGGCTCCTGGGTGGGGTTGGGTGGAGATCCGGAAAGAAGAAAGGCAAGAGCTGCCTTGGTCTCTGCCTAGCTGTAAAGTAGGGAAATGGGATAATGGGATGTGTGGGTGGGCGGGGTCGATGAATGGGGGGGGGGGGCACCTCGGGGAGGGATCTGTAAGGATAACTTCATTTTTATAATTTATCTAAACAAAATGGGGAGAATATTTCTAATCTGTGAAAATGTTACTCCATGTCTGTTTTTTCATGAAAACAAGGATGGGAATTTTTCAGATTTTTAAATGAAATTGGACACCAAACACAGAAATCTCTTGATTTTTTTTCTTCCACTTTTCTTGATACTGAAACCACCTTGGCAAGGTCCTCTTTATCTCCTAACAATACTATTCCAGTATCCTGCTGCTGGTTTGTAGCCCTGCCTCATCTCTCCATAGACTGAAGCATCCTCCATTTAGCTATCAAACTGATCTTCTAAAAGGCTGGTCTGACGTTCTCACATGTTCTCTCTCTCTCTCTCTTTCTCTCTCTGTCTGTCTGTCTCTGAGTCTCTCTGTTTCTCTGTGTCTGTCTCTTTCTCTGCCTCTCTCTGCCTCTCTCTGCCTCTCTCTGCCTATCTCTGTCTCCTTCCCTCTCTCGGTTGCGCGCGCTCTCTCTCTCCCTCCCTCCCCCACTCCTTACCCAATTAATTTAACTCCAGTGGGTGGCTCCCTGTTATTACCTCCAGAATCAAAAGTTAAAATGCTGATTGATTTTTAAGACCCCTCATAACCTGGTCCTTCCCAATGTTTCTAGTTTGCACACACTTTATTTTCCTCTGCACAAATTGCCATCCAGTGACACTGGTTGCCTTGTTCCTCCCATGAAACATTTCGATTCAGACCATTTTTACTGGTTGATCCCTCATCTCACCATCCTAGCTCCCTGGCTTTCAAGTCTCAACTAAAGGAAGTCTTTCCAGGCCTCCTTCATCCTAGTGCATTCCCTCTGAGATGGTCTTGTATATGTCTTGTTTGTGAGTAGTTGTTTGCACATTTTCTTATTACACTGAGCTCCATGAAAGCAGGGACAGTCCCCTTCCCACCCTTTGTATATAGCCTGGCACGTAATGAGCACTTAAGAAATGCTGGTTGACTGGCTATATGGAGATAGCATTCTTTGTGTTATCAATAATAGGAACTTCAGAGATGTGTGTTATGAAAGAATCATTATGTGATTAAGGAAAGTTATCTCCTGACACTAGAAGAGAATAGATCACTGCTGGACATCCATCCCTCCTCCCCAACTCTGATAATATAAAGGTAAGTCTGATTGATTATGAGTTTAGATACATAGTTCATCCTTCTCTTATACTAGAGCTAATATGGAAACATTTATGGAATAATATTGATAATCAGACACCTTCATTTGAAGTTCATGTGTCTATACATATGTCTGTATTTTTAAATTCGAGGTTATCAAAATATGAACATTTGATTTCTAACTTTGGGTATGCTATTCGACTGTAGAAGGTTTTTAATGTCAAACATTTTGGGGGAATACACGTGCTAGGCTAATGGAAAACGTTGACCCTGCAGATGGGCATCTACCTTAAAACATAAATATACACTTTTTAGAAAATGTTTGAATACTACTAAGGAGAATTATAGGAATATTTTACAAAGATCATAATTTAAAATAATATGGGATTCATATGAGGAATGTAGGGGCTGGTTCAATATTAGGAAAACTATCAGGATAACCATATCAATAACAAAATTATGTTTAACAAAAAGTTTTTGACAAAATACAATTCCCGTTCCTATAAAAAACACTGGAAAGAATAAAAATATATGGAAGTTTCCTTAAAATAAATAGATATCTAAAACAATCAGCAAGTATCAGTAATTAGGGATAAGCTAGAAGCCTTCCCAATAAGATTGGGCAAAGCAAAAATGATCACAACTATTATGCAATACCTAAAGTGGTAAGACAAAAAACAATTTGAAGGATTTTGAATAGGCAATAAGGAAATAAAACCCTGCAAATTATGATGGTACACCTAGAAAATCAACTAAAAAACTAATTGAAACAATGAACTTTAGCAAAGTTGCAAGATATAAAATAAGTCCACATAAATCATCAGCATTTATATTACAAAAAACGTCCAAAAGGAAGAGATGAGAAGAATTCCATTCAAAATAATTGCAGTTAATGTAAAAAACTTGAGAATCTACCTGCTAATACAAATCCAGACACTATATCAACACAATTACAAAATACTTTTCACCAAAATACAGATCTAAATAATTGCAGAAACATTCATTGCTCATGGATAGGCTGAGCCAATATAATAAAAACAACAATTCCATCTAAGTTTATTTACTTATTTAGTTCCATGTCAATAAAACTACCCCCCCCAAAAAAAAGTTTTCTAGAACTAGAAAAAATAAAATTCATCTGGAAGAACAAAAGGTTGAGAATATCAAGGGAATCAGTGAAAAAATATGAAGGGTAGTAGCTTTGCAGTACCAGAAATCAAACTATAACAAAGTCATAATCATCGAAAACAATCTGGACCTGACTAAAAAATCAATGGAATAGATTGGGTACACGTTACATAGTAGTAAATGACTATAGCAATCTAGTGTTAGATAAACCTAAAGATCTAAGATTGGGGACAAGAATTCACTTTTCACAAAAATTGCTGGGAAAACTAGAAAGCAGTTTATCAGAAACTAGGTATTGATCAATAGTTCATACCATATACTAAGATGTAGTCAAAATGGGTTAATAATTTAGACAAAGGGATATAATAAACAAGTTAGGGGAACATGGAAATTTTTTAACTGTCAGATCTATGGTTAAAGGAAGAATTTATGACCAAACAAGAAATAAAGGGAATCACAGGATGTAAAATGGATAATTCTAATTAAATTTAAAAGGTTTTGCACAAACAAAACGAATGCAGTGAAGATGAGAAGGAAAGCAGGAAACTAAGGGGAAATTTTAGAGCCAAGTTTCTCTAATAAAGGGTTCATTTCTCAAATGTATAGAGAATTGTTCAAATTTATAAGAATATGAGTCATTCCTCAACTGATAAATGGTCAAAAGATATGAACAGACAGCTCTCGTAAGAAATCAAAGCTATCTATAGTCATATAAAATGTTCCAATTCACTATTAACTAAAGAAATGTAAATTAAAACATCTTGAGGGTACCACCTCATGCCTAATATGGTGGGAAAGGAAAATGGCCCTAGACAAGTTACTGAAACTCTTTTTTCCTTAGTTTCCTCAACTGTAAAATATGGATAATAGCACTTACCTCACAGGGTTGTTGTGTTTCAAATGAGATATTCTTGTAAAATACTTAGTACAGTGACTGCCACAGAGTAGTCACTTAATAAATGCTTGTCTTTAAGGGAGACAGTCACCAATCATGTCAGGGACAGCTTTGTTGTCTCTGAGGGAAAACTAATTAATTTTGGGGGAAAACCAGGAGTCCTACCCAATTACTTCTCATCTACTTCCAAAACTGAAAATTCTAGAGCCAATAAAGAAACTAGTGCACACAGTGAGTAGTTCTCTCATACTCCCATAAATATGCTAAGGTTCTAAATTCTTCTTTCTTGAACTCTCCACAATAGCTGTCAATAACTATTTCTATATAGAACAGAAAAAAAAAATAAAAATCCTCTTTTGGGTTGGTTCTGGCCAAACAACAAACAACAATTTATCCCTTAGCATTCTGACTTTTCCAATCCTCAGTCTCTTAAACTCATCTTCTTCAATACAAATTAAGCACACACAATACTTCTTCCTCTCAATTCCTGAGCCTTTTTCTAATCATGACTACTACTACTGATGCTGTTGCTGTTGCTATGGATACTTCCTTATCTCACTCCATAAGGATTAGAAACCTTGCTTTTTCTCTACAAGTTATTAGTATCATGCACTTTGAGAGGGAAGGGACTTTAAAGACCAGTTGGCCAATTCCCTCAATTTATAGGTGAGAAAAGTGATCAACTTAACCAAGTTCACAAAAATGACATTTGAGCCCCTTTGGCTGAAAATCCAACCCTCTCACCACTGCACCATGCTGCTTTAAACTTTTCACCTCAAATTCCTCTTCCTCTTTTTAAAGTAAATCTGGCTCTTCTAAAAGCAATGACTTCCTTACCACTCCTCTCAATTTTCTCTATTCCCTATCCACATTATATCAGGAGGAGTGGGAATATTCCTTTTCCACCCCTTTTTTGCTTTCAGCTTATTTCCTCCATCACAATTTTGCAATAACCTTTGCCTGCTGGTGTCCATTCAATATTTGTAATACCATTGCTCCATCCTTATTGCCCTCTATGCATATCTCCAGATCATTCTCCCAATTTTTTCAATGTATTTAGAATCTTGTTTCCCATTTTCATCTTAATCTCAGAACCTTTATTAAATTACCTTAATTAAAGAACCTATATTTAGATTCTTTGAAAACAAATTGTTTTTCATTCAGAACTTAATAATTAACTATTTTAATATAAAAAGAATAGTAAAGAGGATTATTTAAAAAACTGAATTGTGATATTGTTTGTTTTGTTGATTTTTCTTTTTTTCTTTTTTTCTGTTCTATATAGAAATAGTTTTTGACATTTTAAAATTCAGATTTTCTTCCTCTTACCTCTCTACCATCAGTGAATAATCTGAAATAGGTTATACCCATATTTTCATGTAATACAGATTTCCATATTGCTCATGTCATGATAGAAGTCACATCACACATATAATAGAAATCTCAGGAAGGAAATATAATGGAACATGACATGCTTTGATCTGCATTCATATTCCAACAGTTCCTTCTTTGGCTGTGGATAACATTTTTATCATGAGTCCTTTGTGGTTATCTTGGAGACTTGCTTTCTTGATAATGCTTTAATCACAGATGATCATCATATAATATTTCTGTTACTGTATACATTTTTCTCCCGATTCAGCTCATTTCACTTTGCATCAGCTCATAGAAGTTTTTCCAGGTTTTTCTGAACTCATTCTGTTCACTGTTCTTTATGGTGCTTATTGGTGTTCCATTACGACCATATACAGCACTGTTCATTCAATTCCCCAAGTGATAGACAACTGTAACAATAAAAAGAGCCAGTAATGGATGTTTCAAAGAAGGGAGATAAAGTTTATGTGGTGAGTCTCTCTTCCAGCACTCCCCTGGGGCTGAATATACACTGCGAGACTTTAAGGGGGTGTCAGACCCGGATGGTCCTGCCGCCCCACAGGAGTTGGGGGCAAGGCTTCTCTATAAAAAGAGGTACGTGGTACCCCAATCCAATCTGAATAAGGGCGGGGTTCACACAAACCTCCCCCCACCCCATCAGTTAAATTTCACAGCTGGTGGTCTGGCTTCAAGATGGAGGCAGCCAGACCAAGCCTTGATTCCCCTCTCCCTTGCTGTCTCAGGCACTCTGGAACACTATCTGACTATTGAATGGCTTTTATTATTCACAAATCAGGGATTGGAGAAAGGGGGTGAAGGGCAGAGGGATTTTGGGGTACCCTCTTCACTATTCCTATGGGGTCCCTAATGGTTCCCACTCCTAAGCTTCTGCCCTTGCCCCTTCTCCTTTTATTTCTATTTCTTTGTTTCTGTCCTTTTCTATAATTGTAAGTTTTGACTGAAAGTTTGGGAATGGGTGGAAACTAAGAAATTGCTCCCAAAATGGAGTCCAAAAACTTAGTTGACTTGATAGTTGAAGTCTTGATGTAAGAGTTGTGATGGAATGGCTTTGACCAGGGAATCAGGATTTCAGTTTCCAAAAGAAGATTCTCAGGAAGTCCTCAGGACTGGATCCGAGCTGAGATATCTGCCTCCTCTCTCTTCCCAGTCCTCCACCCAAAGCCCCCTCCTCTCTCCTCTTCCCTGAAGAAATTCCCTTTAGGTTAAGGTAGGTTGTTATAGCTGACTGAGTGGAGGTTTTGTTACCATTCTGGGCTAGTTCTGGTGAGAGTAAGGTTCAATCATAGCCACATCCCCCCATCTTCTTTTGTACTGTATTTGCCACTTGTATGCCTCTCAATGATAGGAGGTTTACTGCCTTATATTTCTCCTTTTTTCTTCTCCCCATGTGTTCCTCTTTCCCACCCTTTATAAAAGAATCAGCCCATTTTATTTAGCTTCCTTTCCTATTTCTATGTATATTCCTTTTCATTGCTCTAGTAGTGATAAGTTTCTTAACTATCTCAGGTATTTGGAGTATCTTACATAATGTAAGTACCTTAACTTTAATCAAGTATAGATACCTTAATTATTTCAATCATCACCTTCCCAGTTATGAATGTACTTAATTCAATCATATCAAAATCCTTAAATTTTCACTTTACTTTTTTATGCTTCTCTTGTGTGTCAGATTTGTTCAACAAATTTTCTTTTCAGCTCTGGTTTTTTGGTCAGAAAAGCCTGAGATTCCTTTATTTCATTAAACATAAATTTTTTTTCCTCCCCTAGAGAATTATACTCAGTTTTGCTGGGTATGTGATTCTAGATTATAGTCCTAGATCCCTGGCTTTTAGGCATATCATATTCCATGCCTTCCAGTCCTTTAATGTAGAAGCTGCTAAGTGCTGTGTAATCCTGATTGTAGCTCCTTGATAATTGAATGTTTTCCTTCTGGTAACTTTTTCCTTCGCCCGAAAGTTCTGGAATTTGGCTACCATAGTCCTGGAGTATTTTGGGGGGGGGGTGTCACTTTCAGGAGGTGATTGATTGAATTCTCTCAATTTCTATTTTCCCTTCTCATTCAAGGATATCAGGTCAGTTTTCCCTGATGATTTCTTGTAATTTAGTGTCCATGCTTCTTCTTCTTCTTCTTTTTTTTAAATTGTGGCTTTTAAGTATTCATATGATTCCTAGACTCCCTCTCTTGGATCTTTTTTCTAGTTTGGTCATATTTTCAGTGGAGTATTTTAGATTTTCTTCTATTTTTTCCATTTTTAAAAATTTTGTCTTACTGTTTCCTGATATCTTATGGTTTCATTAGCTTCCACTTGCCAATTCTAATATTTATGGAGTTTTCTTCCTTGCCTTCTTGTATTTCCTTTTCCATTTCTCCAATCCTACTCTTTAAGAGTTGTTTCCTTCAAGTTTATTTTTGCCTCCATTTCCATTTGGTCCATTCTGTTCCTTAGGAAGTTGTTTTCTTCAATGTATTTTTATGCATCCTTTTCTTTTTGGCCTATTCTAGTTTGTAGGGAGTTGATTTTTTCAGTGAAAATACCACCACCCCCCCCCCCCCCAGCTGCTGAATTTTTCCATCAATTTTTTTCTTATTTGTTTTTTTTAAACTTCTTTTCAAGTTCTTCCAGAGGTTTTTTTTGAGGCCTGACATCTTTTCAACCTTTTCTTTGAGTCTTTACATGTTTCCTTTTTGGTATTGTTGCTCCCTTCTGAGTTCATATTTTTGTCTTTCCTGTCACTGAAGTGACTTTCCTAAAGCTAGGGTTTTTTTTTTTTTGCCTTTTGTTCATTTTTCTAGTTATTTTTTCCCCTTCCTTATCTATCTTCTCTGTTCCTGAGATATACTACTCCAAACTTGCAGGGTACTCTTCTCTGTAACATGAGATAGGCCCATCTGCTTTTGCTCCTTATGGAATATCTGTCAAGTAGGTGGCCCTGCTGGCTTGCTCTGGGGAGGTTTGTATCTGTTTTGTTCAGATATATACAGCACTTTGTGCTACCAGTTCCTCTGTTTTTATGGGATTGTCTGGTTCCTGCTTGGCTACTTCCCTGCCCCTGTCAAGTGGCTTGGCCTGGGCAGATCTCCTACCCTGAGCTTCATCACCTCAAGCACTCTGCTGTCATGTGGGAGTGAATAGATTATTGCATTTCCAATTCCCACTCTCTGTTCCCTTATTAGCTCCAAGGCTCTGCTGCCATGTGGGAGTAAGTAGGGTCCTGAAATTCTAGTTCCTCCTTTTTACTACCTTGTGGTCTCAGGGATTTGCTGGTATATGAGCATTTGTAGGTTTCCTGCCTTCTGTATCCATGTGGAGTGGCTTGAGCTGAGCTTATTCCTATTCTGTAGCTTCATAGCCTCTGGCGGAGTCACCACATATTGGGCTTCTCCAAGTTATGCTTGTTTTCACAGATGCTATGCTGTCTGGACTGGTCTCTCCTTTTACCCCAGTGAGACACATTTCTCCAGCTTTCTTTTGTTTTAAGGCAATTTATTCTCTCTCTCTCTCTCTCTCTCTCTCTCTCTCTCTCTCTCTCTCTCTCTCTCTCGGGATTATGGGAGCAGAATGACTGTTATTGTACCATCTTAGCTCCCAGTCTATGTAGTTTTGAAGAAATATTTCTCTTATCCATCCATAATATATTTATATATGTTACATATCACATCTAACAAGATAGAAACAAAATTGCTTCACTCGTGTCCCCTCTAATTATTTTTGTTTTATTCTATGTATTTTGAAAACATTGATGCATTTTTTCTATATTTGTTACCCAGCAGCCTATCTAGCCTCCAAAAGAATACCTTCCTTTGTCACAAATAAAGTAAGTCAACATAAGTCTTGTTGGAGAATGCATAGCTCATTCACTCTCTAGTTCATTATCTGTTAAAGGTGTTATTAAGTTTTTCTATATTCATGTTTACATCTTTATCAGCCTGGACCTCTCTTTAAAATATTTTATTTTTTCCAGTTATGTTATAATTGATCACTGAATTATACTGCTATTACTGTATACAATGTTCTTTTGGTTCAGCTCATTTTACTTTGTACATATAATTTGTACATATAATTCTTTGTAAATATTTTTGTGCTCCACTCTTACCATAGTGCCAGATCTTTCCTGATATCCTTTTAAGTTGTCTTTTTGTGGATTCTGCTGCTCCAGAATTTGTTTTGAGGCACTGAAGTTGTGTGTAGAAGAATTTAAGTGCACTCAGATGAAGCCCTGACTTTTTTCTGCTTCTTAGCTCCAGCTCCTGCCTGGACCTCTCAATGACTTAACTGAACTCTGAGTCAAGAAGGCTTATGTTTGATTCCAAACTCTTCATAACCCTGGCTAGATCCCTTAGTTTCTTTGAGTTTCAGTTTCTTCATCTGTAAAATGGGAATAATATCTGTGGCCTGGTATACCATACAAGATTTTTAGGAGGGCCAAATTAGATAACACATGTAAAGTACTTTCCAAATTTTAAAATGCTATATTTGAAAGTTGACTATTTTTATTTTGTCATGTGTAAATGGAATTAGCTCACCTTCATTCATTCTTTAGACTTTAGCCACCAGGAATAATATCACCCCACCCAACTTAGAATTAAGTGGGGAGGGGGGAAGGTCTATGACGCACATATGATAGTAAGTAACAAATCAAAAACAAGTGACTGCTCCCTGGGCAGTCCAAAAAAAACCTGAGGCTGCCATTTGCCCACATAAAACTCGAGGTGGACGCAGGAAGTGATGAAAGCTGCTATCTTCTAAATATGATGGTAACTTCCTGTGAGGGGCTTTTTGCCTTTTTTTTCTTTTTTCTTTTAAACCCTTCACTTCTGTGTATTGGCTCCAAGGCAGAAGAGTGGTAAGGGTGGGCAATGGGGGTCAAGTGACTTGCCCAGGGTCACACAGCTGGGAAGTGTCTGAGGCCGGATTTGAACCTAGGACCTCCCATCTCTAGGCCTGGCTCTTAATTCACTGAGCTACCCAGCTGCCCCCTCTTTTTGCCTTTTGAACTTGGTGTTGGAGGAGTTCCAGTTGAAACCTCAGACGGCTTCCCTTTGAATTGTCAAGTTAGGCTGACTCCCATTCCTTTTCCTTGGTGTTTCTGGAGGCCCTAGCCTCAAAAGAGGCCTCTCTTCTTAGAGGAGGCCTCATGGCTAGAAGCCTTAATAAACTCTGTGCCCCTCCCCCATTTTGGGGGGCCAGAGTTACTCTCTCTCTCTCTGTCTCTCTGTCTCTCTGTCTCTCTGTCTCTCTCTCTCTCTCTGTCTGTCTCTCTCTCTCTCTTTCTTTTTCCCTACCTTCACTCTTCTCAAATTGTACATAAACCACCATAAAAGTTATCCTGACTTGGGTCTCTTTTAGGAGTTGATATTTATTCAATTCCTTGACAACCACACTAAAACTCTTAATTATCCAATACATTCATAATCCGTTTCCCCTTTTACAGTCAGACTTTGTTGACCAATACCTTAGACCTTGAGGGAGAGTCAGTCTTAATGCTGTACATGGCTTTCCACTTCTATGTCTCTCACTATTACTTAGGAATCCCTTTTGCCACGCACCTTCCACCATTCCAGTCATTGTGCTATCTCTGGCTATTCTATTTCTATGCTCTGAGTTCAGGGTTCTGCATCCTGCTACAGAAAATCTTGAAGTGGACCTGATTTCATGGTACTTCAGCTGATCATCACTTTTGCTTGCTAGTCACTTGACTGTTAACTTTACTGTCAACAGGGACAGTCCTTTCTCTCTTACCATCAAAAGCTTGTTGGTTTCCTGTCAGTCTCTCTAGTGACTCTTTCCCTTGGCCTTCCTTCTCTTCACAACTCCTCAATAGAGGTAGTAGTGGAAAGACAACTCAACTTAGACCCAGCAGAAGCCGAAGCTTGAATTCTGGCTTTCTTTTTTCCTAGTTTAAAAGCTTATGTGTATAGGATAGGAGGATCCAAGAGAATTCTATAGGAACCATGATGAAAACACTTATCTGCCAGACAAAAGTGAATTCTGAATGCAGATTGAAGCATTTGTTTCATATTCTTTATTTTCCTTGTTTTTTTGTTTGTTTGCAACATGGCTAATATGGAAATGTGTTTTTCATGACTTCACATGTATAACCGATAGCATATTGCTTGCCTCCTCAATGGATAGGAGAGGGAAGGAGATAATTTGGAATTCAAAATATTAAAAAATAAATGTTAAAAATAAATATTAAAAAAAAAAAGCTCATGTGACCACAGGTAAACCACTCACCCTTCTTGAGCATCAATTTCCTCACCTTAGGATAGAGATGTCTGAAGTACCTACTTCACAGGCTTATTGTGAGAAGCAAATTAAATTCTATCTTAAGAAAAAAAAATTTTTTTAACCCTTACCTTCTGTCTTGGAGTCAATACTGTGTTTTGGTTCTAAGGCAGAAAAGTGGTAAGGGTAGGCAAATGGGGGTCAAGTGACTTGCCCAGGGTCACATAGCTGGGAAGTGTCTGAGGCCAGATTTGAACCTGGGACCTCCCCATCTCTAGACCTGACTAAGTTTTTTCTTTGTAATTTCGCAACATTAAAAAAATAAAAGAATTTAAGATTCTGAAGATGAAAAGAAAACAGTAAATACAATGAAAAGAGTTTCAAGAAAGCAGACTTGAACAAAATTTTAAACTTTAGAGAATAGATTCTTTGGGAAGGATACTTATCCAAGCTATTTAATTAAGTCCTTGACTGAGTTCATTGTTTTTGTTTTTTCTTTCACAAACCAGAAGGAATGGCTGACAGGCCTGCTTTCTATTTTACTGCAAGAGAATCATTGACTATACGGTATTAAGCACTATGGTGTATAGATATATGAGCAATTTAATTTTTCTATAAGGACTGCTTTTTCCTTACAAAAGGCAGATAAAGCATCTCAAGGACATTTTCTTTAAAAATTATCTTTATATCAATTAATGAACATTTATGTTCTCTTCCTCCCACATTTACCATTGCTCAAAAGAAAGCAAAACCCTTGTAAGAATACATATGCATAGTCAGAAAAGAAATTCTCACACTGGCCATGTTCAAAAAAAGTATGTTTTATTCTGAATAATGAGTTAATCACTTCTTTGTCAAAAGGTGAGTAAAATTCTTCATCACTCTGGAATCTTGGCTGGTCAATATATGGATCAGAGTTCCTTGGTCCATCTCAAGGACCTTTAGAGTAGACAAGATAAGTGAGTTTGGATTCTTGGAATGTATTGTTTGGGTAGATCTTCTTAAAGGTAGATAACATTAAGCAGAGTGCTGTAAGAGCCAAAGTACTTCCAAGATACATGAGTTGATCAGTGTGAGTAATCCCTCCCTTGATGGAGACACCAATCCTCCCTGCCATAGTCTATTAGTCTTCATGAGTTATAACTTTGGCTGACATGATAAAAATGAAATTATGGCATAATGAAAAAAATCATTATTTTGGTGGTTGTTCTTCTGATGATGAACCTCTTTGAACTTAGCAAGACTAGTCCTTGAATAACAAGACATTGTCTATAATTAGCCTGTGCTAGAAGTCTTTTCAGTTTAGTAAGACCTCCTAGAACTTCTGATCTTCTTTATTTTGCTGCAGGACATTGTTTTTTAGAACTTTAGGACTTCTCCAAGCAAAGATAAGCATCAGAGTAATCCTGAACCAGTGGTTTGGAATTTTACCTTGATTGAAATTCATAAGCCATAAATTTAATAATCTCTGACTCTCATTTTCTCCTTTTATTGTTGTTGTTGTGGTGGTGGTGGGTGGTGGTGGCTATTGTTCAGTGGTATCTGACTCCATGATCCCATGGACCACAGCACACCAGTATTGTTCATGGAGTTTTCTTGGCAAAGATACTAGAATGTGTTGCTATTTCCTTCTTTAGTGGATTAAGGAAAATAGAGGTTAAGTGAATTCGTTTTCCTGATTGCAGACCTTGTGCTCTTAACCACTGAACAACCTAGTAACCTCATATTTACCCTTACTTTATATTAATTTGAAGAAAATGAGCTCAACTTCCTTCATTCTTAGAATTTCCTCTTCCATTCTTTTCTGTGGAAATTCAGACATGTGTTTGGTCCAGTAGCAGGGGTCAAATTCAAGACTCTAGAATCAACCAAGTGTCAGGTAGCCTCAATAGAAAGGACAATTTGTTCTCTTCAATATAGGTGCATTGTGCCAATAGGCTTAGAACCACTTCTAAGGAAGGCATCATGATAAAGTTCAGTAGGAACACAGAATAGTTTCAGGGTTCACCCTAATTTAAATACAGAAATTTTGCCTCATGGATTGCCTCACGGAACTGAGTCACTAAATGACAGTGAACTGCTCACATTTTTCATTTGTGGTCTTGCACCCTGAAAGTCACCAGCCACAGAAGAGGAAGGAATAGTAAGGTCCCTATTGTGAAATGCAGGATCCTGCTTGTTAGAAAATGTCAATTCTAGAGCTTTCTAGCGCTGAGTAGCAAATGGGAGGACTCCATATTTTGTGGGTGGATATGCTATACTAGGAAAGGAAAAAGAAATCTCTTTAGGCATCCCATGTAACGGCTATTATTATTTTTTTTTTTAACGGCTATTATTTTAATAGTGAGAAGTCATTTGGATGCTGTTAATGCTGCTAACATGAGGCAGGTAGGCGGCAAAGTGGACAGAGTGCCAGGCCTGAAATCAGCAAGACAAATTAAACAGTGAGGTGGTGTAGTTGGTAAAGACTTGGAAGACCCAAGTTCAAATGTGGCTTCAGAAAAGTTGCTAGTTTGTGTGACCTTGGCAAGTTTATAGCACCTCTCATTGCCTCAGTTCCTTCATCTGTAAAATGAGGGTGATAATAATAGCATCCGCCTTTTAGAGTTTGTTGTGAAAATCAGATGAAATCATATTTGTAAAATGCTTGGCAGACAGTAAGACATAAATAAATGCTCATCCCTTCCCCTTATTGTGAAGATAAAATGAGATTTTGGTAAAATGCTTAGCTTAGTGTTTGGCATCCACTAGAGCAGTGATGGGCAAACTTTTTAAAGAGGGGGCCAAAGGAAAGGAAATGCTCCTCTGTCAGTCTGTTTCTAAGGCAACTCTTTCAAAGTTTCATTGCATTGTATCCTACTCTGTATTTGTCAGATTAGGAATAATGTCGGCAGGCCGAATAGAACATTTTGGGAGGCCACATCTGGCCTGCGGGCCGTAGTTTGTCCAATATATATATATATACACATATATATAGACTAGACACTTAATAAATGCTCATTAAAAAATTGGCAAAATTTAAAAGTTTGTAATAGATTATCTGTAAAGCATTACTGTCTTGAGTGCAAAGGGATAAATCAAACTGAAAATGGCTAAACTCAGTTCCTATTGTAGACACAAAGTCATTTTGATTTTGAATCCCAATAGGCTTCATTTGTTCTTAGCAGAACCCAAGTGAGTATGAGGTTCAGTGTATGGACTGAGGTCACAGTGTATCTATGCTTTATTAGGTAATTAAATGTAAATAATCTGCATTTTCTAAAACAATGGAAGAGGCTGAGTTTTAGATTAAGGGATTTTCAATTGGCCAGCAGAGTTCTGCCTATTTAAATGTAGTGGTTTCTAGACCAGAGATGTCAAAGATATAGCCAGTGGGCAGCATTGCAGGCAGAAACACGCTAGGGTGGAGGGCTGAACCAGAGTAAAATGGAATTGGGAAATACTGAAAAAAAAATAAATAAAATAGAACATAATGTTAATGTGTGGTTTCCCAAGTCAATATGCTGCTCGTAGAGAGTCTTATGGTAAGGTTTAGTGGCCCCCATTTCTATATCCTAGAGAGTGAGGCCATTTTCTATCTTATATTTTATCACCCTTGAGGAAGATTAAAAAAAAATTCCTGAGGCCCTAGAGAAGTGATGGCCAACCTTTTAGAGACCTTAGAGACCGAGTGTTCTAACCGTAACACTCAGGTGGCGCATGAGCCAGGGGAGGTGGGAAGCACTCCTATTGGGCTGCTGGGCAGAGGGATGGGTGAAGTGAGGAATATCCTTAGGTGCATGTGGAGAGGGGGAGGGGAGCAGCCCCCTCTGGAACGAGTGTCATAGGCTCGCCAACATTGCCCTAGCGTGCTAATCAGTGTGTCATTTATCCAATGTTTTTGTTTATGAGAAGAAACCCTGCAGACTGGTGCAGTGAGGGAGGGGAGGGACACTGGATTTGGGAGTAAAAAACCCTGAATTTTAATTTACTATTTGTGTGAACCTGAGTAATTCATTTAGTATTTGGAAGCCTCAGTTTTTTCACCTGCAACAGGGGCTAGACTCTGTGATCTCTAAAATCACTTCCAGCTCTCAATCCTGCCAAACAATTTCAATTTTATTGTTAGCCTTCTGAAGGTCTGATTTTTCAGTTTGTGCCTTTGTTTTCACAGCCTTCATCTGAGCTGGGAGCGAATAAATCACTGTTATCATACCAGTAAATGATGCTATGGACTACTTTCTTTTCTTTCTCCTGGACATAGTTGTACTGAAGGCCAACTTAAAAAAAAAAAAAAAGTTTTGGCATGTATCTGCTTCCAAGTTGGACTTATCTTGTGGGTGAAGGTGAGCCAATCCTTCAACTCTGAATAGCTGTAGCTCCAAGTTCTTTCAGGTTGTGGAACTTCTACATTTTAATGCCTGGTACACACTTATCTTCAAAACAACCTGAACTTTCTTTCATCCATTCCTGTTTATCTACTGTCTACTTGGAGGAAATACTTTCAGAGCAATTTTCTTAATATGCTAGGGCTGAAGTTCTGGCAAGCAGGAAATGTTATTACTAAGTTGATGAGTCAAAAACGAATCCAGCGCCTTGGGAATAGTTAAAGTGATGTCCTTCTTTGTTCCAGACTTCATTATTTTGCCTTGTTCAGTGAGAAGCCCCTCAAATATATGGGCAATATTTTTTGGTGCTATTTAATCCCAGCATTTTTCCTTTTTAAAATATGATTTCATTTTGAAATCACCATTTTTAGCAGTGATTTTTAGCTTTTTTTTTTTTTTTTGTCTCAGGGTTTCCTCTGGCAGTCTGATGAAAGCTATGGACTCCTTCCGTTTCCTCATGTTTAGAATGAGGCAAATAATAGCACCTACCTCCCAGGGTTGTTGTAAGGATCAAGTGAGATAATATTTGTAAAGCACTTGTGGCTCGTAGTAGGCACTACATAAATAAAACTATTAATATTTTGATAACTATTTCAGTATAATTGGTTTCTTTTGTAACCCTGTTTTATTTTGTGTACCTAAAAATATTTTCTCTGAAGGAGTCCATCTCTCTATCCATGCAACCCCATTTCAAATTTGCAGAACCCTTGAAATTTGTCCATGGATCCCAAGTTAAGGACTCCTGATTTATAGAGATCTTTGAAATTTCTTCTCCCCAACCTACTGAATTCATATTATTTTTCCATGATAATACTAGACTTTATATTTCTAGGGCCATTGTTGCTCATAATACTTCCTGTCCATGAATCATTAAAATGTGCCCACCCAGTTTTTGGTTGCCCCAATTTAGCTGACAAAGCACAGTTCTCTGGACGGCCTTGTTGTTGTTGCCTCCTCTTTGAACATGTCCTGACCAGTGAAATGGAGCACACCAAACATTGTTGCTTCAGGGATGGTAGAGTGGCTGAGTTCCAAGATCTCATTGTTGTTTCACTGTTCTTGTCTTTCAGACAATTGGCATAGTTTGTGGATTTTTGGGAAATCACAGAAGCAGGCAGGCCAGCCTTTTTCTCAGCGCCCAGTGGAGTGGCTCATTTAAAACAAACTTAGGAAGAAGAATGGCCCCAGAGAGCATCTAGACAATTGGGAGGCATGCTTAGAAGGATACAAAAGTAAAATAAAAGTCTGCCTCTGAGGCCTTACAGTAGTGTTTGAGGTTGATCCTGGTTTCTTAAAGGGTGATTTTAGTGGGACAAAACCTCTAGGAGTTCTAACCGAACTGGAAAGGCCTCAATTATGGACCCAGTGATAAATTACACTTTAAAGACAGGGAATTTCATCTCCAAAAGACTGGCTATCAGGCAGTAAATTTTTGGCCACTGCAAATCTTTAAGCCACTCAGTAAGATGAGGAAAGGTTATGATCCTCATGGGTGTGTGAAGATAGGATTAACTCTCCCCTTGCCTATTTTTAAATTAATCAACAAGAACTGAAAACATCCCTACTTAACACTAAGTAAGGGAGGTCTGCAAGCCACTTGCTAAAGTGGCTGTCAACTCCAGAAGTGACTGACCACCCCTTGGGCAGTGCTAAGCAAATTGATGGACTACAGTTGGTTCCCATAAAGCAGAGGAAGGAACAAGAAGTAATGTGGGAAAAGGACTATAAAAGTCCTGAACTTTTGGTCCAAGAGGGTTTTTGGTCTGAATTTTGGGAGGATCTTGGACTGGGACTGTGGCTTGGAGTTATGACTTGGGACTTTGACCTGAGACTTTGGCTCTTGGATTGCTTATGGTAAGATTGCTCCTGGATCTTCTCCTTTGGAGCTTTACTTGGGTGAGTGAGAAGCTGACCCTCCTTTCCTGGCTTCTGGAGAGATTAGTTCCAGAGAGGCCTTCTCCTATTGGAGGAGGCTGTGTGGGTGGAAGCCCTATTTAATTCATCTCATCACTGGGTCCTCCAGTTGAGAATTAACAAGCCCTCCGGAGATGACACAGGGACTAGAACAACATCAAGGGTGATAGACTATAGACATCTTCTCTACCCTCCTTTATATTTCTCTACTTTCATTCCTTCTACCTTTTTGTAAATAAAACTACTAAAAGTCATTTTGGCTTTTGTGACCATAGCATTATCTTAAAATTCTCGTATATTTAGTCAAACCTTTAATTTAATTCCTTACAGGTGGTAGGAGTGTCAATATGGATGAAATCATACTTATTAAAAACAAAGTACCAAGTAATAGTTCTTCTCATTCTTTAACGAATACATTATGTCAGAATGGTAATTCTCAGTTAAAAAGATTAGACAAAGCAGACACCTCAATTTTTCAACCATTCTGGGTAAATGGAAGTACATTATAGATGATGTGCATTTCCACTAGGTTTGAAATTCTGTACTAATATTAACTCCTAATCACCTTGTTTTATTCTAAATTCTTATGATACTTAGGTTCCTCTAATTGTTTTTTTAGTTAATGAACATTCCATCTGATATAAGCAAGAAGTTGTACTCTGGGGGCAACTAGGTGGCTCAGTGGATTGAGAGTCAGGCCTAGAGATGGTAGGTTCTAAGTTCAAATCTGGCCTCAGATACTTCCTAGCTGTGTGATCCTGGGCAAGTCACTTAAACCCATTGCCCCGCCCTTACTGCTCTTCTGCCTTAGAACCAGTACACAGTATTGATTCTAAGGTAGAAGGTAAGAGTTAAAAAAAAAGTTATATCTCCCTCAAAACACCATATATGTTCAATCACTATGTATCTACTAACTAAAAGAATGAATAACTAAACAACTAAAAGTTTTCTCCCTTCCCACTCCCTACTGTTAGCTTCTAGTACAAATGGAAATCTGTCACTGACAGCTTCCAAAACGGCATGGTGTATTCTTGGTGTATTCCTTCAGAACAGGAAAGCAATTTTATTAATGGCATTAAACACCATATTTATAATAAGCTATAACTTCCTCTTTAGCCCTTTTATATAAGTACAGAAATTTATTCAGTTTCACATCATATCTAATTGGTTTCTTAAAATGTAAAAGGCACAAACTCTGAAATAGGCATTAAAATCCTGACTAGACATCTGTGCATAAAGAACTATGATATATGCCAACAGTTCATTAGCCCAGGGGTTCCTGAGCTTCTGAACAATACCCAGGACAAGTACAGACAGACTGTCAGTCCTGACTCAGGTGTGACCCAAGGTAAGGTTTGACCTAATCATATGTCATATGGTAACAGAACCAACATGGCAGGAAGGCATGATGACATGAACCAGAAGAAAGAAAAAGAAATATTGCCTATAGAGTTCAGATACTGCAGTTGATTACTGAGTAGGTTGTATCCACTTCCAGCAGTAGTTCCTGGGGAAGTGAATCACCCTCCTAGCCTTCCTCAATCAGATCCAGGACCCTGTGGACAAGCTTCTTCTTCACTAAGTCCAGTCATCCATTCATGAGAATTATATTGGGAACTTTCTAGGTTGCTCATGGAATGAACACCTGTGTACTAGCTCAGGAGGTCAGATGGTACTGATCTCAAGCATTGGGCCTTCTACATGGTGGGCAGCACTCTTCTGTTGCTCTTCATTTCTGCAGGGCACTAGATGTCTTTTTTTTTTTTTTTTAAACCCTTACCTTCCATCTTGGAGTCAATACTATGTTTTGGCTCCAAGGCAGAAGAGTGGTAAGGGTAAGCAATGGGGGTCAAGTGACTTGCCCAGGGTCACACAGCTGGGAAGTGTCTGAGGTCATATTTGAACCTAGGACCTCCCATCTCTAGGCCTGGCTCTCAAACCACTGAGCTACCCAGCTGCCCCCCAGGGCACTAGATGTCTAAGCCCATTCCTAACTTAACTTATTTCTAACTCTACCCTTCTCTTCACCTTCTTACTTGGACCTTTAGATTAGGAAGGCTGTCCAAGTGTACATGTATGTGTATATTTAAAGTCAAACAAAAGCAAAACACCAAAAATGAAGAAACCACTTTTTTTTCCTGTCACACGTGCTTTCTAATAGCCTCAATAACTTTGCTCACTTTGTACTCAACAGAAATAAGTTATGAGCAGTTTTTAAAAAGGAGAGCTGAAGCTCTAGCCAAATCTTTTGTACCTTGATGTATGTGAAAATGATGCAAAAATTATTCATTTTTTCCACAGGAAAAAAAGTTGTGGGAAAATACAAAGCATGAGAGGAAAAGCTATTTAGATTAGGTTGATATTAGCCATAGCAGGAAATTAGGTTATAACCAGTATGTTTATTTTAAGTTAAATTTCCTTAATGGGAAAAAATATTTGTGCTACTTAAAATTGTATCAAGGTATCATCCAAGAAAAAAATCAATTTGGTTTTCATTCATGTTCTACAGCAATGCTAGGACTCTTTTGAAGTCTTATAATAGCAAACTGCTCAGGAGAAAGGCTATTTTTATGCTTGAAAATATTAAAAAATAGCTATGGACCAGAGTGCTAGGAGAAATGCTGTCTTTGAGAAGTCTTATGTAAATAGGAAATTGAGAAATTCACAATTTATCTTTTGATGATGCTATCATCGATTTTGAATAAAATCACACAAATCTTTTCAAGTTTTTACGTGCAGAACACACACAGTTCATGTACTTGGTTGTTCACCTAGTAAGAGGTAAATTACATCATTTACTTTCATGTTTCTAGAACAACAGTGACACATGGTTCTGAAATGCCTGCTTTATACAGAGTGTTGTGGTGATGGGAGAGGGATTGGGCCCCTGATGCCATTGACATAAAGCAATCTTGAGAACTCTACCAAGAGAAATCAACTCTTTTCTGAAATGGATGAGTAGAAGAAGTTTCCTAGAGCCCTGAAAGATCTTAGATGCTTACCCAACATCAAAAGCCAGGATGTGTCAGGGAAGGGATTTGATCTCAAGTCTTCCTAGCTCTAAAGCCAGAACTCTATCTGCTGTATCATGTTGCCAGTAGCTAAGTCTAATAACAATATTAATAATAATAATAGCTCCTGCACCACCTTGCTGCTTATAGTAGGGGAATGTATAGCTATTTCAAAAAAATATGTCTCATTCTGCATTTGTAGTCCATCACTTCTCTGTCAGGAGGTGGACTGCATTTTTTTTAACACTGGTCCTCTGTAAATAATGGTTGATCATTGTACTGATTAGTGTTTTTAAGTCTTTCAAAATTGTTCATTTTTATTATGTTGTTATAATACAAATTGGTCTCCTTTTTCTGCTTATTTTACTCTTCATTGCTTAAAATAAATCTTCAGTTTGTTTAAGATTGTCTTTTTTTTATTCTTTCTTTTTTTTAAATAATTTTTTATTTTTAGAAAAATTTTCCATGGTTACAAAAGTCATGTTTTTACTTTCCCCTTTACCCCCTCAACCCCCCACCCCCCTCTGCTGTAGCCAATTTGCATTTCCACTGGTTTTATTATGTGGGGTCAGTCAAGACTTATTTACACATTATTGATAGTTACATGGGTGTGGTCTTTTCAGGTCTACATCCCCAATCATGTCCTCATCAACCCAAGTGTCCAAGCAGTTGTTTTTCTTCTGTGTTTCTACTCCTGTAGTTCTTCCTCTGAATGTGGGTAATGTTCTTTTCCATAAATCCCTCAGAATTGTCTTGGGTCATTGCATTGCTGCTAGTACAGAAGTCCATTACATTCGATTTTACCACAGTATATCAGCCTCTGTGTACAATGTTCTTCTGGTTCTTCTCCTTTCACTCTGCATCAATTCCTGGAGGTCTTTCCAGTTTACATGGAATTCCTCAAGTTTATTATTCCTTTGAGTACAATAGTATTCCATCACCAACATATACCACAATTTGTTCAGCCATTCCCCAATCGAAGGGCATACCCTTGCTTTCCAGTTTTTTGCCACCACAAAGAGCGCAGCTATAAATATTAGGATTCCATTATATTCATATGCAATAATTTTGTACAGGCATCCTCCAACCGATAGGCATCTCTTCAATTTTCAGTTCTTTGCTACTACAGAAAGAGCTTTTATAAAAATGTTTGTACATATAGGACTCTTTCTTTGATCTCTTTGGGATGTGCCTAGTAGTGGTATCTGTGAGTCAAAGGGTATGAATAGTATAGTAATTTGGAGGAGATAGTTCCATATTGCTTTTCAGAATGGTTGTTACAGCCTCACAGTGCAACAATATATCTGTTTTCTCACAGCCTCTCCCATATTTTTCATTCTCCTTTTTTTGTCAGTTTTGCTAACTTAATAGTTATGAGATGGAAACTCAGAGTTGCTTTAATTTGCATTTCTCTAATTAATAATAGTGATTTGGAACATTTCACATACTGTAACTATGGAGAGTTTGGATTTCTTCTCTTGAGAATGACCCATTTATATTATTGTTAAATTATCAATTGGGGAATGGCTCTTATTTTTACAAATATGAATCAGTTCCTTATATGTCTTGTAAATGAGAGCTTTATCAGAGAAATTTGCTGAAAAGATTTTCACCTCCAGTTAATTTTTCCCTTTAAATCTTAGTCATAATGAATTGCTTTGTGTAAAAACTGATTTTATATAAATCAAAATTGCTCATTTTATCTTCTGTGATCTCAATTCCTGCAGGGATGGTATTTGCAGAATATAAAATTTGTAATACTTGGAAAAGACCAGAAAAGGGATTGTTCAATGGAATGGAAAACAAAAGGAATGTAGGTATCACTAAGAGGTAGAAGGGACTTAATCAGCCTGATTAGAATAAGGGATTGAGAAGTAATAGATTCTTGCTGTTCTGTGCTATGGAGCTTTGACTGAGGAGTGTTTTCTTTTCTTTCCTATTTTTCTCCCTTTCTTCTGTGTAGGTAGTGTTGGAAAAAGCTTAACTTTCCTGTTTTGCCATCTACCTCTGCTGGATGTATATTTTTGATTTTATGAATTATTTTATTCTTATTGTCTGCATTCATATTACTGCTTGAGATTAGAGTACATAGAGGGAAAATCTAGAGTTTTCTCAAACTCTACAAAATCTACTATAAAGACTGCAATTCTAGCTGTGAGGTGAGTTCTCTGGGCGGGGTGGGGTCAGGGGTGGAGTGGGGAAGGGGTGACACTGAATAAGATTAGTTTTATAAATGATCCTTTAATTCTTCTAAGGAGAATCATAAAACTTGTAGTAAAGGCTGAGTGAGAATTACCTTGGAAAAATGAGCCATTTGAATACAGTTCTGCCCAAGGAGCCAGCAGCTGCACAGGGAAAGGAAGGGGGAAGAAAAGGGGTTAGAGAGAAGGGAAGAGAAGGTCAGGAAACAGAAAGGATGAGAGAAGAGAAGGAAAGGAAGAGAATGGAAGGGAACAGCAGAAAGTATTGTGCTCCACAGTGACACCCAGTGTTATGCTATCCCCCAAAGCTGCCTTTTTTATGATGTTAGGTGCATATTTCTGTTGACAGACATTTAAATAAGTTTACTGAATAACGAATTAAAAAGATTTTAATGATGAAGATCATACCCCTTTTTTCATTCTAAGTACAAAGATGACATATGACTTGAGTGACTTACTGCTTTTATGGAAAGATATAAGGTGGCAACTACCAGACAAGCTCAAATAAGAAAGCAAAGGCCAATTGGAAGGTAATCTCTAAGAAGTCAGGAACCAAAATAATATGTCAATAGGCACATACTTTAGATCTGCAAAAAATTGCACCAATCAAATCAACTCAGTTCATTTCATCAAATCTTATTAAAATTACTTATGATATATCCAAAATATTAGTTACTGAGCTCAAGAAGCTCAGTACACAGAGAAGTACATATAAAATATATAGAGACTAAATGCAAAATAACTTCTGAGAGGAGAGCTCTAACAGTTCAGAGGTCTCCTGTGGGAGAAGGTACCTGAGTTGTACTTTAAAGCATGCTAAAGATAAAGGGGGAAATGCAGAAGAAGAACATTTCAGGCATGGAAAAAGCCTATATAGACACATCCAAGGTAGGAAGCAAAATATGTGTAGAGAAATTCAATTCCCCTTCCTCTACTCATTCTATCAGATTCTTGCCAATCTTCCATAATAGGCTTATCCTTCATCTGGAAGATGAAGTCATTTAGAGCCAGTGTGGCTTCAGAAAGGTCCGAGGAACAGTCCACATATAGTTTGCCGCCTCTACTCTAGGAGAAATGCCAGGAGCAGATTGTGTCTGTACACAACATTCATTGATTTGCCTTTGGTACTTTTCTCTCATAAGAGCTTGTGGAAGATCATGGCAACATTTGGTTGGCTAGAGAGGTTTATCAACTCAGCTCCAGACAGCATGGTTACATGGGTTCTGGATAATGGATGGTGTTCTTGGACTTTCCCAGGCCCCAGTGGAATGAAACAGGGCTGTGTGCTTGCTCCCATGCTTTTTAGCACAATGTTGCTGAATGCCTTCAATAAGGATAAAAATGGCATTGAGTTAAGCTACTGCACTAATGGTATTTTATTTAAAATGAAAAGACTACAAGCCTAGACTAAAGTGGAAGGGGAGTTAGTGCATGACTTTCGGTTTACAGGTGATTATGTACTCAATGCAGCCTCTGAAACTGAGAGGCAAACAGAGTATGGATCAGTTCTCTGCCACTTGTATTAATTTTGGCCTAATGGTTAACACCAAGAAAACATTTTGTCTACCAGCCAGCACTATCATTTATGCTTGGAACTATAGGTTATGGCAAATGAAGAAATTCTGTATGCTGTGGGTAAATTTACTTGTCTTGGTAGTATACTTCCCAGGGATGTCCACACAGATGATGAGGTTGATGCATTGCCAGAGCTAGTTCAGTGTTTGGAAGGCTCCAAAGGAAAGTGGGGAAAGAAGAGTTATTAGGACAGGATATCTACCAAACTGTAGGTCTACAGGGCCATTGGGGTGATCTTATTGTTGTATGCCTGTGAAATCTGGAAAGTCTCATGCAAGGAAATTGAATCACTTCCATTTGAGTTGTCTTAGAAAGATTCTAAAGATTACCTGGCAAGATGAGGTACCAGTCACTGAGATCTTTCTTGAGCTGAACTGCCAAGCATTCAGACTACTGCAGAAAGCATAACTGTAATCAGCTGGCCACATTGTTTGAATGCCAAAACATGTTTGCCTAAAAGACTATTATACTGAGAATTCACACAAGGTAAGTACTCACATGGAGTACAGAAGAAATGATACCAGGATATTCTTTTTTTTAACATTTATTAATAATCATTTTTAACATGGTTACATGATTCATGCTCCTACTTTCCCCTTCACTCCCCGCACTCCCCCCACCCATGGCCGACGTGCATTTCCACTGGTTGTAACATGTGTCATCAATCAAGACCTATTTCCAAATTGTTGGTAGTTGCATTGGTGTGGTAGTTTTGAATCCACATCCGCAATCATGTCCACCCCGACCCATACATTCAAGCAGTTGCTTTTCTTATATGTTTCCTCTCCTGCAGTCCTTCCTCTGAATGTGGGTAGCTTCTTTACCATAAATCCCTCAGAATTGCCCTGGATCATTGCATTGTTGCTGGTACAGAAGCCCATTACATTCGATTTTACCACAGTATATCAGTCTCTGTGTACAATGTTCTTCTGGCTCTGCTTCTTTCGCTCTGCATCAGTTCCCGGAGGTCTCTCCAGTTCGCCTGGAACTTCTCCAGTTTGTTATTCCTTTTAGCACAATAGTATTCCATCACCCGCATATACCACAGTTTGTTCAGCCATTCCCCAATTGAAGGACATACCCTCCTTTTCCAGTTTGTTGCCACCACAAAAAGCGCAGCTATAAATATTTTCGTACAAGTCTGTTTATCTATGATCTCTTTGGGGTACAAACCCAGCAATGGTATGACTGGATCAAAGGGCAGGCATTCTTTTATAGCCCTTTGAGCATGATTCCAAATTGCCAGCCAGAATGGCTGGATCAGTTCACAGCTCCACCAGCAATGCATTAATGTCCCAATTTTGCCACATCCCCTCCAACATTTATTACTCTCCCCTTCTTTCATTTTAGCCAATCTGCTAGGTGTGAGGTGATACTTCAGAGTTGTTTTGATTTGCATTTCTCTAATTATTAGAGATTTGGAACACTTTCTCATGTGCTTATTGATACTTTTGATTTCTTTACCTGAAAATTGCCTATTCATGTCTCTTGCCCATTTATCAATTGGGGAATGGCTTGATTTTTTATACAATTGCTTTAACTCCTTGTATATTTGAGTAATTAGACCCCTGTCAGAGTTTTTCGTTATAAAGATTTTTTCCCAATTTGTTGTTTCCCTCCTGATTTTGACTACATTGTTTTTGTTTGTACAAAAGCTTATTAGTTTAATATAATCAAAACCATTTAATTTACATTTTGTAATTTTCTCTAACTCTTGCTTGGTTTTAAAGTCTTTCCTTTCCCAGAGATCTGACAAGTATACTATTCTGTGTTCACTTAACTTATTTATAGTTTCCCTCTTTATATTCAAGTCATTCACCCATTCTGAATTTATCTTGGTGTAGGGTGTGAGATGTTGATCTAGACCTAATCTCTCCCATATTGTTTTCCAAATTTCCCAGCAGTTTTTGTCAAATAGTGGATTCATGAACCCAAAAGTTGGGCTCTTTGGGTTTATCGTACACTGTCTTGCTGACATCATTAACCCCAAGTCTATTCCATTGATCCTCCTCTCTGTCTCTTAGCCAGTACCATATTGTTTTAATGACTGCTGCTTTATAGTATAGTTTAATATCTGGTACTGCTAGGCCTCCTTCCTTCACATTTTTTGTCATTATTTCCCTTGACATTCTTGATCTTTTGTTATTCCAAATGAAATTTGTTATAGTTTTTTCTAATTCAGTAAAGAAGTTTTTTGGTAGCTTGATAGGTATGGCGCTAAATAGGTAAATTAATTTGGGTAGAATTGTCATTTTTATTATGTTAGCTCGACCTACCCATGAGCAATCAGTGGCTTTCCAATTGTTTAGATCCAGTTTTATTTGTTTGGAAAGTGTTTTGTAGTTGTTTTCATATAATTGCTGTGTTTGTTTTGGTAGATAGATTCCTAAGTATTTTATATTGTCTAGGGTGATTTTAAATGGTGTTTCTCTTTCTACTTCTTGCTGCTCTAGT
>NC_058135.1:116663766-116687110 GCF_016433145.1 Gracilinanus agilis | reverse complement strand
CAATTATTCTCAAATTGTCTCTTCTAGACCGGTTTTCTTGGTCTGTCACTCTCTCATTGAGATATTTCATGTTTCCTTCTATTTTTTCAGTCTTTTGACTTTGTTTTATTTGTTCTTGTTGTCTTGAGAGATCATTAGCTTCTAGCTGCTCAATTCTAGCCTTTAGGGACTGGTTTTCAGCTATAATCTTTCAGTTTTCGGCTATGATCTTTTGGTTTTCGGCTATAAGCTTCTGGTATTCCTTTTCAATCTGGTCATTTCTGGTGTTCAATTTGCTTATCAGTTCATTTGGTTTCTGAGCCTTACTTTCCAGTTGCAAGATTCTACCTTTTAAACTGTTATTTTCTTGCCAGATCTCTTCCATTTTCCTCAAAATCTCAGTTTTGAACTCTTCCATAGCTTGTGAGGAGTTTTCCTTATTTGAGGAGGGTCCAGATGCTTGTTTGTTCTCCTCTGTTTGCTCGGTTGTTTGGATTTTCTCTGTGTAAAAGTTGTCGAGTGTTAAAGACTTCTTTTTCTTGTTGTTAATCTTTCTCTTCTGAACTTCCTGAGACTGGGTAGCCATTGTTAGCCCAGCAGCTTCTCAGCTTTATCCTCGTGCTCAGGGTCTGTCCGCGGTCAAGCCCCCTGGTGGATCCCCTTGCTTGATCCTCTGCTGGAGGTTTTTTTACAAGTCTCGGGGCGCTGCTTCCACAGTTGTACACCCATCTGCCTCCACCCATGCCTCCTCGGAGCCTGAGCTCTGAGCCCGCCTGAGCTCTGCTCCCGCACTCTGTGCCCTAAGCCCGCGCTCAGATTTCGGGTGCGTTCTTTGGCTTTTTGGGGTCCCAAATCTTGCTGCTCTCAGGAACAGGCCCCGGAGCTGCCAATGACTCAATGGGTGCCCCAAACTTGCTCTATTTCTTTTTAGCTGGCCTCAGTGCTACAGGTGTTGTGTGTGGAGGGGGTGGGGGTGGGGTGGTTGCTCAGCCCGCGATTTAGTGAGAGCTGTTTCACCCCTTTATAGCATGGAAATGCCTCGATTCCACGTACCTTCCACGCTGTGCCCTGTTGTGGGGTTCCTCCGTTTATCTGGACTTGTTTTTATGTCCCCTTGAGGAGTTTTGTGTGTTTCGGTCAGGAGAGGTTAAGAGCTGCTTCTTACTCTGCCGTCATCTTAACCCGGAACCGATACCAGGATATTCTTAAAGTCTCTCTGAAGAATTCTGGTATCATTTGTGAAACCTGAGAGATACTGGCATAGGACCATCCAGTGTAGAGTGCTCACATCAGAGAAAGTGGTGCTCTGGAAGCACAGCAGAATTGTAGTAGCACAAAAAGAAAAGTGAGATGCACAAATTTAAAGATCTCTCTGTTCAGAATGTTCCACCAAGGTATTTGTGCCAGACTTAAGCCAGAGTCTTCTATGCTCATGTTGGTCTGATCTATCACAGTTAGACACATTATGCATTCACCCCAACATAGTGATGTCAATTTATTTCTATTTGTGTACAAAGGAAAACCACCAACCAATATCAGATACTCAGCATATTGTTCTAACGATCAAGTGACATTAAAAAATAACATGGCACTTTTGATTAACATATAGAACCTATTGGTGAAAATAAAAAAGAATTTTATGATACCCATTTGAACAAAAATCTCATTATTTTGCCAAAGGATATCTGTCAATAGCAGAACAAAGTAAAGTATTTCTTTGCCTAAATTATTCATGTGTTGTTTGCTTCTCTATTACAAAAAATATCCTTTAAAAATCGTTTTAAAAGAATAACTAGATTTTTTTGTCCTTTAGCTTACTTTTTTCCCTTTTTTAACAATTAATACTTTATTTCAAATTCCAAATTCCCTCCCTCCCTCTAGCCCTTCACTCATCCATTGAGAAAGCAAGCAATATATTATACATGTTAATTCATGCAAAACATATTTCTATATTAGCTATATTGTAAAAAAAAGGCAAAGAAAAATTAAAACCAAAATGCTTTAATTTGTAAACAAAATTCATCATTTTTTTACTCTGTGGAGGCATATAGCATTTTTTCATTATGAGATTTTTTTCAACATATTGTGCATCATTATATAGATCAAAATAGCTAAGTCTTTCCCAGTTGATCACTGTTATATTGTTACATTGTACAATGCCCTCCTGGTTCTGCTCATTTTACTTTGCAACAATTCATATAAATCTGGGAACCCTTTGGGCATAGTTCCAAATTATTCTCCTTAAGTGACTGGACTAGTTCACAACTCTATCAGCAGGGCAGTAGTGTACCTTTTTTTCCACATCACTTCCAACCTTTGTCATTTTCCTTTTCTATCATGTTAGCTAATCTAATAGGTGTGAGGTATAACCTCAGAATTGTTTTAATTTGCATTTTTCTATTTATTAGTGATTTAGAGCATTTTTCTATCTATCTTTCATTTCTTCTTTTGAAAACTAACTGATCATATCTTTGACCACTTATCAGTTGGGGAATGGCTCTTACTTTTATAAATTTGCCTCAATTCTGATATCCTTGAGAAATGAGGCCTTTATTAGAGAAACTTGTCTTCGCTTTACCTTTATGATAAGTTTAATTCCTCTTCAATTATTCTTTGTACCTTTGGATAGTTATTAAATGTTTCCTTCAACTTCATTGTGTTAGCAAACTCAGTCCCCAGTCATTTATCAAGGGGCCACCTAATAATAAATAATGAGTTAATTGCATTCCACTCAGAGAACCCTCATAATTTCAAATTCACATCTTAGTATAACTGAGAAAGAAAATCACTAGAGGAAAAGTCTCTATTAACTTAGGTTTGTTTGGACCTTTAGGAAATTTACTTAAACAATGCTTACCCAATCATTTTCCAGATTAATCACTTCTGAGAATTTTTTCATTAGGGAAATTTTTTCTAAGAGGTAAATAATTTACCCCATTTTTCGGACCCAATTTTTCCTTTAGGTTAAAGTATGAACTTTCATTGTGACAACTTTAGAATTCAGTTTGGTAGTAGCAAAGATACAATTTAAAGTGTACTTCAGTGGAAACCAAATTGAGGAGAGGGAAAACTGAACAGCAAGGAGAGCTATAAAGCCAATAATATGACAAAAACCAAGAACTTTCATCAATGAGGATAAAAATTCCAAGATCTTGGGCCAACATTTATGAGTCTGACCAACAGTTCTAGAACTCTAACTTTTACCACCAAAAGGTGGGCCACAAATTCCATTGTTTATTTCTTCTTGGTCACCAACCTGGAAGACAGGATTAGTCAAGAAGTACAGAAAGTCCTGAATTAGAACACTATTGCCTCAATATTAGGTCATAAATAACTAAGAGAAAAACTGTTCATTGGGAAAGCTACTCCTTACTTCCTCTGGATCTTAGTCTTCTTATTTGTTGAATGGACTTGGAGGTCTTTTTGGTTTGGTCTGGATCTAAAACCTACTGTACCATAGGGAGGTAGCTAACCACAGAGTCCTGACTAAATGGATCTAGCTCAAATGAAGTTATAGGTAGTGTCTGAAGGTGATATGTTCACTCCTTGCCTGTTCAGATTTCTTAACAGACATCCTTGATAAACCCTGAAAAGGCTGTAAATAGTTTTAGAGCCATTTCTTTGGAACTTGATCATTTTATTCTTCTACTATGCTAATGTTCTGCCTCCCCTCTCTTTAATTTCATCAAACACCTCATGAAAAGTTAACAGCTGGTTCTGATTATCCATTTGGCTACTGCTTGTCTTTAGGTTTTGTCACCTAAGGTTAGGAGGCTCAGTGACAGCATTTGAAGGGCCTAGGCATTAGTAAAACTCCCTAATCCAGAATCTTACCATTTATAATTTGTTATGGATGAAAGCCATGAGGTGATTTGCTTCGGTATTTTAATAATAATAGCTAACATTTATATTGTTCCTTTAAGAGCATTTTACATGTTATCTTATTCATTCCTCACCACAACCCTGTGAGGTATGTGCTATTATTCACTCCATTTCACCTAGAAGGAAAGTAAGGTGAAGGGAGCTTCTCAAGTTTAAAGTGACTTATTCAAGATTACATAGTTAGCAAGGATCTGAAGCAGTCCAACAGTCTATCCATTAAATCACCTTGCTGCCTCAATACCTAAATTTGCTGAATAAGTGAATAATGTAAACAAGCCTGTTCATTTCTAGCACCCCCAAGTCTTTTAAAAACAACCATTTACAATTATTTTAAAATGATAGTAGAACTAGAAGAGGTCTTGGAGGCTACCTAGTTCAGGTCAAGGTCACAAAGTGGCATTAAATTAAACTTTTCTGACTTCAAAGCCAGACTTCTTTCTAATGCGACAAATTTCCTTATAGTAAGAACTCACTCCTCTACTCACTAAGTGTATTCCTCTAAGGATTTCAAATGGTCAACACTGTTAAGTGTCGGTTCCCTAGGAATCCAAAAGGAATTTTATTTTACAAATGTCTTCCAATCAGACTTTTGACAAATTAGGATTGATCTTTCCTCCAATTAGTAGAATGAATGTGTTTTTGTTGAGAAGTAAATTCAGAACAAGGTGCACTATGGTTCCATACCCACCCGCGCCAACCTCTCTTGAAAACTTTTGTTGTAAGAGCTTTGTCCTTAGAGGTCAGAAGGTGAGCCTTGGCACAGCCATTGTAGCTCTTAGAGGAAACAGCTTCTAACCAAGTGATCTAGTTTTCACCCCACACACTTACATAGATCGCCTGGGCGAGAGGGACATAGAACAAGATCCTCTGAGGAGTTGGACTTCTTAGATGTCCTCTGGGGCTGTCTATCTTTTATGGTCTGACATCATCTTTATATTAAGATAAGGCAATTATGAGTTATCTTTGAGCTAAAATTTGTTTAGTAGAAAGGTTCAGATACAGTTCCTGAGTCTTAAAAAGCCAATGCTAACCTAGGCTTTACTATGAGGGAGAAAGTGCCCAGAATGTTTTGGCCTTCATGTACTCTGCTCACTTTCTGGAGTACTGGGCTCATTTCTGGCCACTACATTTTTGGAAACACAATGACATGCTAGACTACATAGAGTAAGGGGAAACTAGGAAGCGGAGGGAACAAGATTATGGCATACAGGAAGCCTTTGGAAGAATTGTGGGGAATTAGTCTAGATAAGAGAAGACTGAGGAGGGAAAACAGGAGAACTCTTTTCATGCATTTCAAAGGCTATCATTTCAAAGAAGGATGAGATTTGAAGTTTGTTTTTGGGCCCCAGAGTGAACAGAACTAGAAAAAAATAGGTATTATAGGCTAAGAATCTTATTGGGGTATATTCATAGGAACCTCAAGAAGGCAAGGGCAGTTGAAGACTGATAAAATGGAGAACCCCAAACAGAGGACTCACTTTGGGTTTACAGGAGCTAGAGGGAGGCGGATAATGCATACTTGATACTCCCAGGCCTAGCAAACCTAAAATCAGCTGATCCTTGTGCTTTCAAATATGGTAGACATATTTGATATCCAGCCCTGACTGACTTTGACTACCACTGTTACTGAAAGACCTTGTAGGCAGTTTGTATAGCCTGATCCTCAATCTTTGGAGACTTTCAATCAACATCATCAATAATTCCTCATAAGATTATTTATTTACTTAATTAGTTAGGATAAAGAGCTTTAGTGAAGGAAGAAGAAGATACGGGGGGGGGGGGGGGTTAAGCTTTCCACTAGTTTCAACTGATTATCAATAGAGATCTCCTAATCCCTCTCTCCTTCATTTTTCTTCCTTCCCTTTTGATACATTTAGTTATTAAAAGAAATATAATAGTAAGTCAGATAGCGATTAAGTCATTCTAGGTAAATATTCAAAGAAAGACATAACCAATGGTCTTACCAGAAAGGTCCACCATTACTATCTGTTGTGGAAGTTCAACCAGTGGAGTCTGTTGTGTGAGGCTTTTCAGTTTACATCAATTATTGTTGGCTGGGAACTTCACACACTACCAAGAAACATCTCTTCCTGTGAGGATACCCTTTCCCTCAATTAATACAGTCTGTTTGGAGAGTTTTTATTTATTCTTCATAGGAAAACCACTGGCCTACTTCTTCAAGTAATTTCAGCAGGCCCAGCACTGACTAGCGAAAGAATTCCAACTGCTTTTGCACCCATCCCCCACACAAGGCTGAGAGCCTGTGGTCTGCTGTTCTTACAACAGAAGCTGCAGAAATATGGAGTTCAGCTTGATATTAGGACAAAACATCCTTATCTAGGTGGAGCTGCCAAAACATGGAAAGGGTTGACTAGGTAGATTTCACTTCCCTGGGGGTCTCTGGGCAAGAGGTCAAATGACTGCTTGTCTGCCATATTGTATAAGAGATAGAGGTAGGGCAAATGACCTCTGAGTTCCTTACCAACCCTGAGATTCTGGGAATACAACATTGACATAATCTTTTGGCCTATAAGTAATAGTTACTGTTAAGTTTTAAGTAAATGTTGATGAGAGATTAAATATTAACAAGCACTTTAAGTGTGAAAGGCACTATTGTTTAAAGGGCATATTGCTAGCTAGCTTTTTTTAAAGCTAAGACTCATTTTCAATATCTAGCAGATCTTATGTAACTAATTTAGCTTAAATTAGAAGAGAATGTTTCTGAGTTGCAAATTTCTAAGTTTTAGAAGAAATATTATAAATAGAAGAAATCTATAATTATTACAGAGGATAGCAAACTATCATGGAGGATCTAGGAGACAAAAGGAAATGAATGGAGTTAAAGGACTTCTGTTACCAACTGTGCTTTTGGAAATGCCCATAGTACCTTGTATAGGATCTTGTGTATTGTGAGTGTTCATTTACTGAATGAATGAATGGATTCAGAGTCAGAGGATACGAATGTGAATTCTAACTTTATTACTTACTATATGAGTTAAAGCAACTTAGCTCCCCTCTCTGGGCTTTGGTATACTCTTCTATAAATGTAGGAATGGATTTTTCTCCAAAGTCTCTTTTAGCTCCAAGCTTTTGATGCTATGAATGACTAGACATGCCACTGACCATGAAGCAGAGATAGTAGGGCACATTAATTCAATAACCTGTTTATAAAGAATAGGTCACTGGGTATTAAGAACTGAATTAAGATGACCTGGGTTAAAGTCTTATGTTTGATGCATGCTAACTGTGTGACCACAGGAAAAAAGAAGTGATTTAAGTGCCTTCCCCCAATCCCAACTCTCAAAAGCCCTAAATTATAGATGATTTGCTATATTGCATTAGTGAAGATAATTTCTACACTAGGAGTTCTCTACATTGAAAAAAAAATCATATATCTAATTTCCCCTCCCCACCCTGAAAAGATCATGACTTCATAAATTATTTGTTGACAACATTTCTGGAAACTGTGAAATGGAGTAGGGGTGGACCTCTTGCAACATAACATGTTTGGCGACCCTTAGAATTTAAGTTATATCTCTTCCCCCAAACCAAATCATCAGTAGATAAAAACCAATATGAATCATTTGTTGGTTAATGTATTTGTGTGGGTGTGTTAATGAAGAAGCTATGGAATATACATGTCATAGAGAACCACCCCCCCAAAACATTAGAGAGTTCATTGTTCAAATTTTAAAAATTCTCATTCTTCTTATATGAGATGATGAAACCATCCAGGAATTATTAATTTTGGAAATATCTAAAATTTGTACTCTTTCCTTAGGTTACTAAAAACAAATAAAATCTAATTTCAAAATGATTTTATCTAAAAGTAATTAAAGGGGGCAGCTGGGTAGCTCAGTGGATTGAGAGCCAGGCCTAGAGATGGGAGGTCCTGGGTTCAAATCTGGCCTCAGACACTGCCCAGCTGTGTGACCCTGGGAAAGTTATTTGACCCCCATTGTCTACCTTTACCACTCTTCTGCCTTGGAGCCAATACACAGTATTGACTCCAAAATGGAAGGTAAGGGTTTAAAAAATATAAAAGTAATTAAAATATTTTGAGAAATATTAATTATTAATAGGTAGGCCAAGCCAACATAATAAAAATGACACTAATAATTTATTTATTCAGGTCTATACTAATCATATTCCAAAAAAGGGACATTTTATAGAGCTAGAAAAATAATAACAGATTCATATGGAGGAATAAAAAATCAAGAATCATAACATAATAATGAAAAAAATGGTAAAGAGGATCTATTAGTACCAGATTCCAAACTGCACCACACAGTAATAATTATTAAAACAATCTGATTTTGATTTTTAAAAAGGGAGGTCAATCAGTGGAACAGACTAAGTTTGCAAACACACATAGTAGCATAGTATTTGATATACCTAGTTTGATAAATTCAAAGCCCCAAGAACCTGGGGAGAGGAATTGGTATTTACCAAAAACTCCTGGGAAAATGGTACAGTAGATTGGCAAAGATTAATTTTAGATCTATGTCTCATATTATATACCAAGATAAGCTCTAAATGGATATATGACTTAGATATAAAAGGTCACATTATAAATAAAGGATTTTTCCAGAGGAACAAGGAAGAAATTATCTGTCAGATACATGGTTAGGAGTGTATGATTATGTCCATGATAAGTGACAAAGATGATCCCTAAAAGATAAAATAATAATTTTTATTATATATACAATTTAGAAGTTTTTTGCACAAACAAATCTAATCTAATAAAAATTAGATGGAAAGTAGGCAAATGTGGGGAATAATCTTTGCACTGTGTTTCTCTTATAAAGGTTTCATTTTCACAATATGGATTCAAATTTATAAGAACAAGAGTCATTCCTCCAAAGACAAATGATCAAAGAATATGTCAAGCATTTTTCAGTTACTTTAAAGGAAAAAAAATCAATAACTAGGTTTCTAAAAAGCTCTAAATCACTAATTATTAAAGAAATGCAAATTAAAACATCTATGAGGTTCCACCTCAAGCCTATCATACTGATAAAGATGACAAAAAAAGGAAAAATGACAAATACTCAAATAGTTGTAGGAAAGCAAGAACTCTAGAATAATAATGGGGGCACCATGAATTTATCCAGCCATTCTGGAAAGCACTCAGAAAGTTGCCAGACTGGATATACTCTCTGACCCAGTGATAAACACTACTATGCCTATACCCAAAAAGATCAAAGAGAGAGAAAGGAACTATATGTACACAAATGTTTATAGCATCTCTTTTCCTAGCAATCAAAAAATCAGAAACTAAGGTGCTTTCCTTTGCAACAGACCATGGGACTTTTCCATTGGACTTGTGGCAAAAGCCTTCTATGTGTGGCCTCCCTCTATCAAAATGTGAGTTCCTTGAGAGTAAGGGTTGTCTTTCTGATTTGTATCTCCAGCACTTAGCACAGAATATGTGCTTAATAAATTATTGATTCTCTCATTTATTTATGTTGAATTGGGGTGTAGGGATGTTCAGGGAGGACTAGGTAACTCTGGTACAAGGGCTTGCTGAGTCCTTTTCACTGCTCATCCACCTATGGAGTACTTTTTTCACGCAACTTTCACCCATGGCTCTGAGAAGCTGTACTATACATAGTGGCCTCACCCTGGAAAACCTTCTTTGAAAACTTAGGCCAAACAATAAGAACAATTCTGGGGAATGGATGAACATGTGGCTTATGAATGTAAAAACATATTATTTATTGTTCCAGAAGAAATCATAAAATGGACAATTTCAGAGAAATGTGGGAAGACTTTTTATGAAGTGATGTAGAACAAAGTAAACAGACTAGGAGAACAATTTATTTAATGATCATGATGTTCATCTTTTGTTTTTAAGAGGACCCATGACATCACAGAGTGATGTCTTGACTTTATTGTGAATTGGATTTAAGATAGGCCGAGTTGCCCAAAGTCACAACCCATGAAATGTAGTAGCAAGGCAAAAGTGAGGAAGATTGGGAATGGTCTGGGATGCAGTGGGTGGCTGTGGCATCTTCCATGCCTGACCAAGCTCTGGTCCCCTTCATGGCCCTTGGAACAAACTGTTCTCATCTGCCCCTTATGCCTGGGAGAAGTCTTCCTAAACTTGGCCTCCACATTTCCCTACCTCCTCAATGGCTCTGACCCCTGTGGGTCACTCTCGGCCTCCACCTTCTGAGAGTTTTCTGGGGGTGACCACTGTGCGTACTACAGCTGCCCAGAGCCACAGGTCGGTGTTGGATGAGCTGGACACCAAAGGTGGATGAGCAGCCCTGAAAAGCAGAGGAGTACAGTACTAGCTTCAAGATACATACAGTTGAAAGGAACCCTGAAAGATTAACTGGCTCAATTGGTGGCTACCATGCATGCATGCTAAGCTGTCTCACAGGAATAATAATCTATGAGAAGAAAGATTCTGCATTTAGATACCAGCTTTGCTGTTCAGTTGGCAGCACTGACAAGAGAGTTTCTTCACATCTAATCACTTTTTCATGCTGTAATTTAAGCACTTGTCTTTTAGAAGTTACAAAAACAAAAAATTTATTCTGTATTGCAGCATAAATGATGTTTATTTACATTTCAGCTCATTTACATTTCAGTGCACATTTCTAATACACCATGAGAATTTTAATATTCATAACTGGATTCTGATGTTAATAATTGCTGCCAACCAGCAATACCAATGTACAGCTGGTTTTGTCAGTTCAGTAGGTGAATAATAATAATAATAATTATCTACATTTTTAAAGCACTTTAATGTTTATAAAGTATTCTCATTTTACAGAGGAGGAAAATGAAGCTGAGAAAGGCAGAATAATTTGCACAAGGTCACATAGCTAAATAACAGTGAATGATTTTACTTAGCAGATTTACAAAATATTTGACATAATTTCATTTGATCCTGACATCAGCTCTAAGAAATTAAGGGATATGGGCATTATTATTCTCATTCTATAGATAAGGAAACTTACTCTTAAAGGTTATATAACTTATCCAGGCTCACAATAGGTAGAAGACATCAGAGCTAGCATTCAAAATCTGCTTTTACTTTTTTTTTTAATTTTGGTTAGGTGTATATGGTTCCCTATAATCAAAATATCACTGGGTAAAGCAAAGCTCTTATATATATATATATATAGCAATAGATGGTACCCTTGATACCAGCCAACTGTCTAGAAGATGCAGGTTGCTGAACACAAGAATAAATACTACCAGCGTGAATCATCACTACTTCTGAGGACATATCCTCTCAAAGCACACATCATACTTGTGCAGGAAGGACAAAGCATAGCTAAACTACATTCAGCTAAAGGCAATACTTCAGAAAAAGAAATGTCAAATCACTTTGGGTATGAAAGGTCAGGTGTCCAGCTGGAGATTTAAATAAATCATATTAAGAAGGAATAAAAACTAATAAGGACTGACAATCTATCTGGGCCTTTATGATGAAGCATTTCCATCTCATTTAGACTGCCATCTTTGACATGTGCCAGTTAAATGAGGACCCTTCTCTTTGTGTCAGGACTTGAAGATTGGTGAGCAAGCTAGCCTTCTTATTTTGGGTGGATCTGTGCCATGCTTGAGAAGGAAGAAAAGGAGGGAACTTTAATGCCTGTCTAGAAAAAGTCGACCCATTTAACTTGTATCAGAGAATTCAGTTTTTAGTTTAAAATTCACTTTTCATTTCTTTAACTGGAGATAAATCTGATTTAAGACATTCAACCCATCATGAGCCCATCAGTAAAAAAAATGTTGTACAATCACACTCTATTGCTTTTGTTTACTTTTCCTCAGAGGCTTTTGTGGAATAGTTAGTTATGACTTCTCTATATGTATATTAAAAGAAAATATGAAAATAGGCTTTTATTGCAGCTGGTCAATCATCCTGGACAACCTAAAATACAGTTTTCTTCCAAATTTTATTTTACCAGTTTACTTTCATGTATCTCCCCTTTGAATTTCATTTGATTTTTCTCCTAGTCAAGTCAGTGGACATTTATTAAGCATCTGCTATAGCTTTATGCTAGAGGGGCAGCTAGATGGCTCAGTGGATGGAGCACAAGGCTTGGAATCAGGAAGACTTGAGTTCAAATCTGGCCTCAGACACTCACTAGTTGTGTGATCCTGGTCGTGTCACTTAATCTGTTTGCCTTGATCCACTGGAGAAGGAAGTAGCAAACCATTCCAGTATCTTTGCCAAGAAAGCTCCAAATGAGGTCACAAAGAATGAGATTTAAATAAAAATGTGTTAAAACAACATCTGTCTTTAAACTAGAATGTTAACTGACTATCAACACCTGCCTTTGGACCCTGGTTCTGACATTTCCTAGCTGGGTTATTTTGTTCCCCTTCCTCCCTCCCTCAGAATTTCTTTATAAACTCAAAGTGTATTGTCTTGTAAGCATAAGCTGTAATGATTCCACTGGTCATCAGTATTGGGTCAAATCCCACTGGTCCAGATTTTAATGTAGAGATGCTGCTTGCTCCCGGCCATACAGGTGAGTAGCAGGATTCCAATGCAGGTCTTCTGATTCCATAAGCTTGCCATGTTGAAAGTGGTTCTGAGACCAAACCTCCCATGACAGCTGCCTGGAGATTCCTTGTAGTTTTTCCTTTCTCTTGCTCCTGGATAGAGACTGCCAAAAGGAGGAGGATGGGCTAGATCACAGGCATCCAACACATGGCCCTGCACTCCTCTGCTCCTGAGTGAGGCCTGAATCAGGTTAAAATGTCATTGGGGGGAAGCTCAGCCCGCCTGCCATGGAGGAGATTGGCATTCTAGTGGAGGAAGCACAGGATGAGCTGCCAGCTTTGTCCATCTCCCAGCCCCAGACTGGCCTGTCTTTCCTGGGGCCCAAGCCCGAGGACCTGGAGGATATGTACAGCTATTATAAGAAGCTGCAATAGGAGCTGGAGTTCCTGGAGGTATGATGAGCGGAAGAACCTGAAGAAGGAATTCCTGGAGGTGAAGCATATCCAGAGCATCCTCCTGGTCATCAGGTAGTTCCTGGAGGCTATGGACCAGAACATAGCCATTGTGGGCTCCACAACAGCAACATTGACAAGAGAGCTGTTGAAGCCCAATGCCTCAGTGTCCCTCCACAAGCACAGCAACACCCTGTGTATGTCCTACTGCCAGAAGCTGATAGTAGCATCATGATGGCAACATTGGACCAGAAGCCTGATGTCATGTATGCTGATGTTGGAGGCATGGACATTCAAAAACAGGAGATGAGGGAAGCTGTGGAACTTCCACTGACTCACTTTGAACTTTATAAACAGAATGGAAATGACCTGCCCCGAGGGGTCCACATGTATGGGCCCCTAGGCTGTGGAAAGACTATGTTGGTAAAGGCTGTAGCGTATCATACTACAGCTGCATTTATCAGGGTCGTAGGTTCAGAATTTGTGCAGAAGAATCTAGGTGAGGGACCTCGAATGGTCTGGGATGTTTTCCACTTGGCCAAAGAGAATGCACCTACCATGACTTTCATTGATGAGATTGATGTCATTGCCACCAAGAGATCTGATGCCCAAACTGGAGCTGACCAGGAGGTTCAGAGGATCCTGCTTGAGCTTTTGAATCATATGGATGGATTTGACCAGAATGCCAATGTCAAGGTGATCATGGCCACAAACTGGGCAGACACGCTGGATCCTGCCTTATTTTGGCCTGGTCAGCTTGACAATTTCTACTGCCCGACCATTGACAGAAGAGATTAATTTTTTCTACTATCTCCAGCAAGATGAACCTCTCCAAGGAGGCTGATCTGGAAGATTATGTTGCCCATCCAGATAAGATTTCTGGAGCTGATGATAATTCCATCTGTCAAGAGGGTGGAATGTTAGTTGTTTGTGAGAATGGATACATTGTCCTGGCCAAAGATTTTGAGAAGGCATACAAAACAATCATTAAGAAGGATGAACAGGAATATGAATTCTATAAGTGATTCCTCATTAAGTCCAGGGGCTTCTTCCAGGTCACTCTCCCTAGGTTTTCCTAAGTTCCTTGGGGTGAGTCTTCTTTCTCCATATATGAGATTGTTTTCTTCAATAAATTTATGAGGTTGGATCCGCACTTGGGCCAAGTCTCACTGAGGTATTAAGTCCAGGCTGAGGGCTCTCTATAAGCTTTTCCTTTGCTCCTGTCTCCTCTCCCACCCCACCTTTCTTAGCACTTTCTTAGTGATAAGGCATAAAGACTTAAAATATTTATTGGAATAAAACATTTAACAGAGAAAACCAAGGAAAAACAATCTCTCCAAACTAACCCTAAAAAAAAGTCACTGGGGAATATTTAGCAAAATAAATATACAATAAAAGGTAGATGCTACATTTTAGGTCAACATGTGGCCAACGATGTACTGATTAGTGGCCCCAAGTTTTTATTTTAGTTTGACACCCTTGGAATAGATGATCCCTAGGTTCCTTCTGGCTTTAAATTCTATATAAAAAGATGTGAAAGTACAATACTCTGCAGGTTCTGCAAAATGATTGTTTCCCATAACACAAAATAACATCTCCACCTAGTGACCACTTAGGAACCTACACTTGTCGTCCTATCTTATAGGATTGCCAAGATGGAGAGGCAATCATGTGGGGCCTGGCCAGAGCTGCTGGAGAAAAGGCCAGGCTCAGTTCAGGGAGGCTCAACTTAAGCTCTTTGGCTCCTGCAGATGAATTTTTTATTCATGTCATTCTCTGGAGATTGTCTGGCAAAGTTAAGAGGGGCTGATTTTTCAAACTTTTCATTTTTTCCTAGATGTGATATCATGGTATTTGGACACATTTTTTCTTTGTTCCTCCAAGTGGCAGCTGGTGGCACAGTGGAGAGAGGGCTGGGTATAGAGTCAGGAAGATCTAAGTTCGAATTCAGTGTCAGATACTAGCTGTGAGACCTAAGATTTAACCACTTAACCTCTGTTTGCTTCAGTTTCCTCAACTAAAATAAGAGCACTCATATCTCAGATTGTTGTGAGGATCAAATATCTTTAAACTGCTTAGTGCAATGTCTCAGAAGTCAATGGGTGCTTCATAACTGCTTGTTCTCTCCTTTCCTTCTTTCCTTATTAATTAATAGGGAACTACATAGGAGGAAAAAATCCATTTACCAATATAGATCAGCAACTCTAAAGGAATGAGGCTATTCCTTTAGAAAAGCATTATCTTTTGTTTCCAAATATATCCCTCTTCTCTCCTCATCCAGAGAGTCATCTTTTGTGAACAAAGAATAAAGAGAGAAAAAAATTACTTCAAAGTTAGTTCTTCAAACCTAACCAGCATAGCAGTCTGATAGTACATATGATGTTACATTCATTGTGTTCTATTATTACAAACTGGGGAAGAGGGGGCAGTTTCTCTCTTTTTCTTTGGGGCCAATTTTGATCATTATATTCTAATTCTTTTTTGTTGTTCTCTCCATTTAAAATTTTGTAATTGTTGTGTATATATATATATATGTATATATATATGTTTTTTCCTAATTCTGTTTAATTTATAGCAGTTGATATGACTTTTCCTATGATTTAATGAACTTTTTATACTCATCGTAATGCTCTATTATATTCCAGTGCTACAATTTGTTTAGTTATTCTAGGGGAACTTTAAAAAAACCAACTTAAATTTTTTTCAATTATACATAGGAATTATTTTTGACAATTGTTTTCTAACCTTTTTACAATACAGATTGCCCCTGCTCCCAGGTAGTAAATAGTCTGATATAGGTTATACTAGGGCTTTCAAGAAATACATATTTTCATATTCCTCATGTCACGACAAAAGACAAATATTACACATATAATAAAAAAAAAACACATGAAAGAAATCAAGTGAAATGCTTTGATCTGTAATCAGACCCCAACAGTTCCTTCTTTGGCTTTGGACAGCTTTTTTTTTATGATGAAAACTTGTTTTGCTGATAATAGTTTAGTCCTTTACAATTAATCTGTATATTGTTTTTGTTATAGTATATACTGTTCTGGTTCTGCTTACTTCACTTTGCGTCAGTTCATCTAAGTCTTTCCAGGTTTTCCTGAATTCATTCTGATTGTCATTTCTTATAGTACAAGAGTATTCCATGACAATGGCTTGTTCAGCCATTCCCCCACTGGTAGATACTCCTTCAGTTTCCAATTCTTTGCCATTATAGAAAGAGCTGATAAAAATATTTTTGTACAAGTAAGTCTTTTTCTAGGGGAACTCTTAAGTGATTCTTTCAGGCTCCATAGCCAGTATGTATCAGAGACAGGGGTAGATGACAGGTTTTCTAGACTCCTGAAGCCACTAGGCCATACTCTTTTTTTTTTTTAAATTTTAAACATTTATTAATATTCATTTTTAACATGGTTACATGATTAGGCCATACTCTTTTGAAGCAATCTATGGCCAATTTTATATTTTTCCTCCATAGTTTTTTTTCTAAATATCATTTGTAATAAAGTTAATTAACATTTAATCCTCTATTCCATTGATGGGCAAACTATGGCCTGTGGGCCAGATGTGGGTCCCCCGAAATGTTCTATCCTGCTGTAGACATTATTCCTAATCTGATGAATACAATGAGTAGAATACAATACAATGAAACTTTGAAAGAGTTGCCTTAGAAACAGACGGACAGATGAGCATTTCCTTTCCTTTGGCCCCCTCTTTAAAAAGTTTGCCCATCATTGTTCTATTCTATTTTCCATAAAGTGAAACAAGTGCAAATTAACCTACCAATGCAGAAAATCATATATTAATTTGCACTAAATGTCACTGATTGAAGTGATTGACCACATTAAAAACTAAAAATATTTCTTTTGTATTTTTATGAAAGGTCATCCATTGCTGAATTAATTTATTCTTTTTGAGAGTAGTTTAGTAGAAAGAGTTGGTGGACAAGAGAATGGGGTTCTCAACCCAAGCCTGTTCCAGTGTGTCTTTAAGTTATTTCGTTTCTGACTCTAGCTTTGGGCAAAGCTGTTAGGAGACCTTAGGCCTTATGTCAACCAGAGCTTAAGTTTCAGGAATGCTGTGCTAGACAGAACCTTATTTTATAGCATTTTATAATCTTTTTTATTCTTTACATGGACATATTACAAGATAGTGGGCTGGGAGATGAGACACTTTAGTAACTACTTTGTAACCTGGTTGATTGGCCCTTTTAAGGACTATTGACTAGTGAAATGTTAAATTTCCTTAAAGTGATGACTCAAATTAATATATAATTTCACATTTTTATTGTTGTTTCACTGTCCTTTGAATTAGGCAATGAAATTAGTAACAATGAACTTTGTGCATCAAGAAATAAAGAGAAAGAATTCACGGATTCCACATTATCTACCTTGGTCTGTTGAGTTTGTTACTGTTTTAAAAATTGTCTACATGTTCAGAACAGCTAGAGAAAGATCTTCTTCAATAATTTAAAAGACGGGTGATTTCAATGGAATGGGTATTCTATGTACCAAAGTGGTCTCTATTCAGTTTGCAATTTCATGAATTGCTGTAGCCAAGAACTTGGTGGACAATTCCCTGTGCTAATGAGACTTTTTGTATTTCATTAGGCTGCTCTCCATTCCGTATTTCTGCTTTGGTGTAGGATCTTCCATAGGATCCGAGTTTTTAGAAAACCCACGGTCAAATTTTAGGCCAGGACAGCTGATCTTACCTAAGAAAATAAGGCAATTTCCTTTGAGTTCCTCCTAGCTTATTCTACATTTAAAGACCCTTAGTAATCATCACTCAATCTTTCCTCATTTACTTCCTCTGATGAAGACATGGTCCTTCTCCAGGGGTGACCCTCTACTTGTTTCCTTGGTCCCATTCCCAACTTTCTCCTTTAACACACTACTCTTTTTTTTTTTTTTAAACCCTTAACTTCTGTGTATTGACTTATAGGTGGAAGAGTGGTAAGGGTGGGCAATGGGGGTCAAGTGACTTGCCCAGGGTCACACAGCTGGGAAGTGTCTGAGGCTGAATTTGAACCTAGGACCTCCCGTCTCTAGGCCTGGCTCTCAATCCACTGAGCTACCCAGCTGCCCCTAACACACTACTCTTAAGCAATCATCCTCATTTGTTTTTTTTGTTTTTGTTTTGTTACTTTTTTTTAAAACCTTTACCTTCCATCTTAGAATCACTACTGTGTATTGGTTCTAAGGAAGAAAAGATGTAATGGCTAGGTAATGGGAGTTAAGTGACTTGCCCAGGGTCATACAGGTGGGAAGTGTCTGAGATCAGATTTGAATCCAGAACCTCCTGTCTCTAGGCCTGGCTATCAGAGCCCCTTAGTGGTAACCCCCCCTCACTTTTTTTCTTAAGCAAGGCATCTTCTATCTTAAAAACTTTCCTTAGACATTACTATCCTCTCGAAGAATCACCCTATATTTTTCTTCCCCTTCCTAACCAAATTCCTAGAGGGGAGGAAAAAAAACACCTCTATATTAACTCTTCTCTTCTTTTACTTCTCAACAATTTGAAATGTTTTTTAACTCATTGAAAAACTGAAACACTTGTCTCCAAGTTTATCAGAATTCTCTGTTACCACATCTGGTGGCCTTTTCTTAGTCCTCATCCTTCTAGATCTTTATGGAACATTAAATACTATTGACTTGCCTCTGTTTCTGGATAGTCTTTCCTCTTATATATCTGATCACACCTCAGTCTCCAGTGCTGCATAATTAGCCACATACTATCCTTTAAAAATGAATATATTCCAAAGTGCTGTCTTCAGTACTTTTCTCATTATATTATCTTAGTGATCTAGTCAATTCTCAAGTGTTTAATTATCATCTCTATGCAAATGAATTGCAGATCTTTATATCCAGGTTGCATTTCTCTTTGAAGCTACAGTGCCACACCACCAAATTCCCATTTAATACTTCATACTGTATATACCTTTATGGGTTCCACAAATTTAACTTGTCCAAAACAGAACCCATTCTCTTTCCCCAAAGACCTACCCTTCTCAATATTTCTATTTCTGCTGAGGTACCATCATCCACGTCCTCAGATTTACAAAGTTAGTCATATGATTCTTCATTCTCTCACCCTTTCCCTTCCTATATGCATTCAATTATTTGTTAAAGTCTTTTGATAATACTTCCTTGATATTTTGAGCATCCATCTTCTTCTCTCCAATCATATCACAACTTTGTTCATAGCCTCCATCAACCTCTCACCTGGACTAATGAAATAATCTAATTGGTTTCCCTTACTTCAGTTTCTCCTTAGTATATAGTCCACCCTCCATAGAGTTGCCAAAGTGATATTCTTAAGACATAGGCCAGACCACATCATTTTCTAATTCCAGGAGCTCCAGATCTTAAAGTCTAGGATCATACATACGATTGATTACTTGTTTGATTTTAAGGTTCATTATCATTTGGCTCCAATTTATATTTTTCAGGTTTACACAATAGATCCCTTCATATGCTGCTATAGGACCACTGAAATTTGATGAGCAGGATTCATTTTACAGTGTTTCATTTGTGGTTGCTATAAGATGTTCACTGGTTAGAATTTTTTTAACCACAAGTTTGAGGAATACAAAATAATTGATAGATGATTTACTCGTATACAGACATTTATACATAACTACATTAATAACTAAAGATTTCCCCCCCTAATTCCTCTCCACTTTTTTGGGATCTTTGTCTATATCTAAAGGTACTCTCTCTTCTAAAGAATCTGAGTTAGCATTCCTTTTTAGAATCCTGAGGAAAAAGTCACCTGTGCCTTCATAAAATCTTTGGTCTTCACTCTGATACAAAGACCAAGGTCAGCTTCTTGGCTTTTGCCAGATGATTTAGGTTTAAGAACTCCATTCTCAAGATCCATGGCCACATCAATTATATTAGTGTCATTTGTTTCTTGCTTTCTTTTAACTCCCACCTCTCCTCCCCCCACATCAGTCATGGTTTCTTTACCTTCTCAATTATGGAAGATTCCTTTTTCCTCAATTATAATTTCATGTTTAAATGTCCACCTGGGCCCAAATGGTCCCACAGCAGAGCACCAAAGCTAAAATTCTTCACTTTCCTCTTGGTAGCTTACCTTAAGCAAACTGGGAAAAATTTCAATCTTATAATTTCATTCTCCTTAACCAAGTTTTGTATTCAAGGATACTATAGCATGGATCTGGAAGAAGAAACAGCTTGCTCTCTACCAGTGACCATCCTGGAATCCCTGAAAATGAAGAAATATCTTTAAAAAGCATCAGAGATAGAATTTTTCCTGAAAGAAAAGGAATAACTTGGAAGCCATCTTTGGAACCTCTCAACACCACCACCCTAGACTTATGTCAATCTAGACATCGGAGGCTTGCTGCAATATATTCTACTATCCAGATGGCTATAAAGAATAGCCCTTTATAATTCTCTTTTAAATGCTGTATAAAGGTTTCTTTTTACTTTTGCTGGTCTGAAAATGGATGACCATATACAATACCAATCGCTTATTTGGAGAGATAGTTGCCACCAACTGAAAGAAATTAAATGGGAAAGAAAAAGAACCTCATTAATTTCTTAATTTTAAAACTCCTTCAATGTGTGACCCCAGGCAAATCACTTTACCTCTATTCCCTAGCCCTTACCACTCTTCTGCCTTGGAACCAATATACAGTATTGATTCTAAGACAGAAGGTAAAGGTTTAAAAAAAAAAAAACGTTCAAACCAGACACCCCTTATTCCAGTTTCTCTATTAAATGTTTCTAATTGTCACACATTTTACTTCCTATTCCATATACTTACTGTCTGCAGAGCCTTTGTACTGGCTGCTGTCCAAGGCTGAGATGAAGTTCCTTCTCTTTGTTCCAGCATCTAGCTCTCTTCAAAGCCCACAAGAGGGCTTTTTTGATCTTCTTAAATACTTATTAATACTTCTTCCTGGTATTATTTATCTAAGGATAGTAGGGTGGAAGAAGTCACTTTCTTACTTGGAAGGAACATCTGCATATGAAAGAACTCTCCCCATCTTAAATTTATCCAAATTATAGACACTTGGTATTATGCATGTATTATGCAAGAACATGTGGCCGTCCTTCCTGCCTCACCTTACTCCAGGACTTCAGTGAAACTTAGGCTCCTCAAAGGCACAGAAGGTTTAGTGTTTGTCCTTGTATTCCTGCCATAGTATTTGGTTTGGCACATAATTAGCATTTAAATAAATATTTGTTGAATTGGATTGAACTCAATTTTATTTGATAGAATGGCAATGAACATTACCAAAGTCTATGGCTCAAACAGAAATCTGCTAGCAAATGTATTTTGTTATATTAATATTATGAATTGATGACAAAGACTGGTTCCAATATCTTCATAACTATAAATTGCTTAGTTAATCTGAAGTAACTGTTATTTCTGATTTATCAAATTTACTTTTAAGTTCTTTATTTGTTTCACTGTTTCTGTGAGCTGACTTCTGCTTTGTTTTGATGATATTTTGTTTTATTGAATTACTCATTTTAAGAGGAGTAGAATATCTGGTTCAAGCACCAAAATGTGCTAACTATATGTGGAGAATTTTACAAATAGTTATGACTTTTTTAGATCACTTTGTCCAGATAAGGAAAGAGGTGGGATGAGCTAGAGGAATAAAGTGACTTACATTAAATTATAAGTCAAAATAAAAGCCTCCTCCCAAATCTCAGTCTTTTGACTCAGTTCAGTCTATTTTCATAATGATAAGAACCAAGTTCTTTATTCTATCATTACTACAAAAATGTACAATACTGGAGCCTTTCATAATGCCACATTACTCAGGGGAAAATAATAGTCTCACCAATAGCAGTCATACAAACTCAAATGTACAAAGATGATGCCAAAACCTGGCATCTGTGCTCCCTTTTTAGAACTATCCATTGGAGGCTTCCAGTTGAAAGACAAATTACATAAGTGGTTGTCCTGACCTCGTTTCACCACTAGACTTTTATGCCTGGGAGAGTGAGGCAGACAACTTTGTGTAACTCTGCTTCACTTTAAAGCCAATTTACATGTGTCAGAAGACATCACCAGTGATGTCATTTTGGTCCTCTTCTCATAGGAAGGATAACAACCAACCTTCCCAATGACCTACATATAGCTGTACAGGAAGTCTATACTTTATCCATCAAATTAACCTATTAAGTGCATGTTTATGGATTTTTAAAAAAGTACTTATCTCCCACCTCTAAGTCTGGGGGGATAATGCTATTACAGGAGTTCTTAAGTTGACGTTGCTGAATTTTATTTTAAAAATAACTTGATAACTAATTTCAACATAATAGACTTCTTTTTGCAATTCTAGATTCATTTCATATATTTAAAAACGTAATTCAGAGATAGGAAACAATACTAACAATCAGATCTCTGAAACAAATAAAACTAAACTCCGCCCCTAGAGTTCCTTTCCAGAGTAGCCATCCACCGCACAGTTCACATGACAAATAATTCACCAATTGAAAACAAAATCCTACCGCAATTTTGGTTTACAACTTTTCATAAAAATAGGTACCCCTCCGCCACGTGCGTCCTACCTCGAGGTAGCACTCTCTTGATTGGCTCTCGAAAACTTTTCTTGGCCTGAATTCCTCCTGTATTGGCTAGCCTCGCTGCCCGTCCACGCCACTTCACCGGACTGCCAAGTGGTCCTTTCAGATTTCAACTCTGGGCCCGCCCATTTCAGGGTCTCCTATGGTTCCCACTTAGTGAGCGCTGGCTGGGTGGGGGGCAGGGGACGCTTCAGCTTCGGGTCTCCTCCCCCCAGGCGGGGGCGGGGAAGGCGCCTCAGAGCTGGCTCCTGATTGGCTGGCAGCGGCCTCGGCCCCGGCGGGTGGGGAGTTCTCGACGCGGGCCGGTGGAGGACGCCTGGCGCTGGTGCCTAAGCGCGGTGCGCGAGCGGCCGAGGCGGAGGCGCGAGGACAGCACGAGTCCCTCCCACCCCCCGGCTCCGGCTCCCGCTCCCGGCTGCTGCTGCTGCAGCTGCTGCTGCAGCTGCCCCCTGCCCGCCTCTCCTTTCCCCCGCGGCGGCCCCGCACGGCTCCCTGGGTCCCCGAAGCGGCGGCGGCGGCGGCAGCGGCGGTTTGTGGTCGTTGGTCCCAGTGACTTGTGACCAACATCCGAAGACCGAAGGGGTGAGGAGGGGAGAGGGGGGCGCCACCAAACCGCCGGTAACGGCCGGACCCCCCCCTCCCCCGCCTCGCTGCCGCGCCCCCCCCAGGCACTCACACGAGCTAATACACTCGGACACACTCACGCCCACTCCTCCGCGTCCGGGACCGCCTCGGGCGGGTAAGGCGCTTTCGTCGCGCCTCCTGTTCCCTGCTCCGACGTGGCGGGGGGGTGTTGGGGGGGCCCCGGGCCGGGAAGAGGCCGTTATAGGCTTAGCCTCTGGGGGGGATCTATTCCGGCGGCGACCTGCCCACCCTCCACCACCCCGCCCCTCCTGTCCGGGCTGGAGTTAGCCACCCAGACTCCCTCCCCCACCGGACTCTCTTGGGCCCCCCTGGCCCCCCCCCCCCTCCCCCCCAGC